>NW_009610593.1:0-1881 GCF_000690535.1 Cariama cristata
GACAAAAAGAAGGGAGTTTGGGCTTGCTATAATTTTCATCTGCTCATATTACCTTTCCTTTTTTTTTTTTTAAGTTAAAAATACTAACACTTGAGAGGGGCTTCATAGGTAAATCCTCACCTGATTTCCCTCCAGTTTTCATGGTTCCAAGGACTATCTTGCCCATCTGCACACGAACGGTACTGAAACTAGCTTTCTTGGCAGGGGAAAGCCTGTATTTCCAGTGAAACTACGGCAATCTTTCAGGTGGTCTTGCAAATGATGATGGTAATAGGTCCATCAGAACTCCAACTCTTTTGGGGGGCTCAAGTGTAACAAATGATGATGGAAGGTCGCAGGCTTTATAACTATCCAAATAATTAGAATTTTTGTAATGAACTGTAATAACACACTGGTCCCACTCTTCCTTTTCCAAAGAGGCCTCCCTTTTGTCTGGTTATTCAAGAGCTGGGTGAAAGCACTCGTCCTGTGTAAACAAACCTGTCAAGGATTTACCTCTGAGGGGCTGCCCTTACCCCATGCTAACAACAGCTTTAAGACGCTCAAACTCACAGTCAAGCATCGCTGTAATTTCTTTCTTTCGAGACAGAAAATGCAACCACTTTTATCAAATTAAACAAAAGCCTAAGCAAAGTACAGACAACCTTCCAGAGCACTGTTCCAACATGGTTCTGTTGGACAAGGTTTCTTATTCCCCCCTCCATATACCTGTTTAATCAGTCACGCACTACTGAATATCAAGTCCATCTTTTGTGCTCTCTCTAATTGCAAATCAATCATTACAGAGGATTCTAAGCAAGAAAACAATACTAATAAGAGCACAACAGTAATCACTAATTAATCAAACTTGAAGCGTTGACAATCCAACTGGCCTAGGACTCTGACAGGTAATCATTCTTGGGCTGATTTAATAAGCATGTTCATCCTGACACTTCCCCTTTCTAATGGGTCTTAAAGCCATGCCGTTAGGTTTGTGGTTTTGTGTTGTTTATTTATTTTTAGAACCTAAATGGGATGAAAGCATTCAAGGTACAAGTATGTCATATATTTTATTTATAGCATTACATGACCAGCTTGTCAGTGGCTTGCATCAGCTAGTCTTGGATATCATAGGTCTAAAGGGCAACCTGGTTTTGGTGATTCAGATAAAAGATGCAATGAAGAATGTTCCCGTGCAATCTGAAGCACTGGCAAGGACTCCTTTGATAACAAAAACTCCTCGAATTGATGGAACAAAGTAGCTGTAAAGATTTCCTTGGTTTTGGGGGAAAGGGAACCGAGAGCCAGACCCAAAACCTTTTAGACAGAGCTCTCCTCCATATCACAGGGTTTGTTTCCAAAGGCCTCGCAAGAGTCCTTGCAGAACATCCATCAGTCAAGAGAAGAGAAGTAGATCACACATCCAAGAGGGCACCTCACACGTGGCATCTTGGACAAACATTGCTTGCGTGGCAATGTGGGCTTTCAGAGCAAACCAGTGACATCTGTGTCACTCAGAAAAAGCACCAACATTACTTAGAGCACTCTACCGTTGCTCACTCTGGCCACCGCGATGCCAAAGCGATTCTCCTTCACATCCACTTTGTAGTTTAAATTGGAGGCTGCGAGTCCAGTGAAAGATTGCACATGCTCATGAGGGACTTCAAATCTTTGTGTTTAGGATCAGTGATGTGCACATATTTAAACAACAGAAGTGTTGGGTCTTTAAAAACTAATGCCTAATTCAAACACTTTCCACCATTAACATACAATTCTGACTTTGAGCTACAGGGCTGGGAATATCCAATATGTGTCGTTTCTTATGAAAATAAGTATCCAATTAAAATTGGAATGAGAACTATGAACTAGAAAACTTGTCTCAGGCTGAGATGCACGCAAACA
>NW_009610594.1:0-788 GCF_000690535.1 Cariama cristata
CCCTGGGCTCAGCATCCCCTGTACTTTCCTTCCCCACGCTCCCAGGATGCAGAAACAGCCCCTGGCTTCACCCAGAGGTGTTGAAGCTCCCAACCCTTTGCCAGCCAAACTCAAAAGGAGCTGGTACCTTCTGGGCTGGTGCAAATAAAGCCAAAATTGGCCTTTGTGCCGGGAGGTGGGTATCGGCAGGGTGCGTTTCTTTGGGGTTAAAGTGCATTTTTGGCTACACCGGGGTGGAGGGCTCTGCTTGCACCTGCAAACACACCCGCGGCACGTCTTGCTCGCGCGCACAAAGATCCACGCGCAATAAGATATTTGCAGGGTCAGGCACTAATAATTTAAACTGCTGAGCAAAATAAATAAGTGTAAAGCAAAACCAAACCCAGAGCGCCGCAGGAGCGGGAAATATTGTTTGCTTTTCAAATAGACACACAAAAAATACAAACAGTAGCAGGAGGGATACAGAGATTAAAATTTTTATAAAAACAAAATACCAGAAATCCCACCAGGAAGCGGTGTTTCCATTTTGTATGTGCATAAGATTAGCAACACTTTGCTGCCTGCTTCGAGTGCCCCTCTCCCCCTCCCCCTGGAAAACTTTGACAAAACCCGATCTTTTTTGGAAAAAGAAAAAAAAAAAAAAAGATTGAAATTTCCTGCAGAAAATATTGACTTTTTAAATTGGAAACTGCCCCCGCTCTGGCCTGGAAAGCGGCCAGGAAACAACGCATTTTTATTTTTTCCCACACAAAAATTGAAAATTTGAAAGGAAATGAGACGCTTTCCCT
>NW_009610594.1:947-6559 GCF_000690535.1 Cariama cristata
CAGCTGTATGGATGCTGTGCAGCTGGAGGGAGGCTGTGCAGCTGGATGATGCTGTGCAGCTGGATGGATGGATGCTGTGCAGCCACGGTAGATGCTGCCGCTGCGCCTTGACTTCATGTCTTCCCCCTGTGCATCAGGGGTGCAGGATGGCTGGGGCAGGGGATGAACCGCAGCCCCTTGGTTTTTCCTTGCACACCCCATGTGTTAGGATTTGTTCTCCTGCCCTGCGAGGCTTTGCTCTTTCTTGCAAAAGTTTTGCTGAGAAGTTTTGGCCGCAGCCCAGGGCTCTGCTCGTGCCTGCAAACAAACCCACGGCCCCATCCTGCCGCCGGCACGGCGCAGTTTGCTTGCGTCGCCCAAAGATACGTGGGTTTTTTTTTTTCTTTAAGGTATTTGCAGGCCCGTACATTTTCAGGTGGATTTCTGCTCCTATGCTGACCGACGACAACCCTGAGTCAGGACTCTGCTCTGCTCGTAACCAGGGGATGTGTGGTGGGTTTGTACCCTAAAAAGTAGGGAAACACCTCTTTGGGGGGGCAGAGGAGGGAGAACTTTGTCTGAATGCCCCAGGGACTCAGCAGAGGAGCCAGGAATTGCATTTCACAGCCAGCTTCCACAGCAGCACCTTAACCTCAAAACCCTCCTTTCCTTTGGTTGTGCTCGAGATCTGAACCCCAAAACGTTGCAAAATGCTTGCAGTGTTTTTTTTTTTCAGTGAAAATTTCAGGGATGTTTTTAGAAATCCAATGTGCAGACAGCGTAGGCAAAGGCCAGGAGGTGTGCGTTTGCTTGTCCATAAGGCAACAAATGCCCTGTATGTGTTTGCTGGGCAGTGCGGATGCTGCCAGCTCCAGGGATGGAGAGGGAGGGTTTGCCAGGGGGCTGTGGTCCTCGTGGGAACCGCAAACCCTCGCCGAGCAGAGCCGATTTAGTCTGATGAGCGTGGGGGATTTTCTACGACGTTAATACACGGAGCCAAAAATTACCTATATGGGGTGAATCGGGTACCCTCCATCAGCGAAATGGAAACGATGCTCCCGGGCTGCGGGTTTTGGTCTCCCGGTGATGCATTTACATCCCTTGGGCGCTGAGCGTCGGGAGGACCCCGATTCCCGCGGGGATGGTCTGTGTGTGCTGTGCCGAAATCGTGCCAACTAGGGCTGGAAATTGTGATTCCTGGAGTGTCACCATGGGGCTTTAGGGTGCCAGGTCCCCAGGTAGGTCGTGCCTGAGCATCACTGGCAGGGAGCCGTGCCCACAGCCCTACCTCTCTGCCTGCCCGAGCCTGCCACCGTCCTCACAAGTGCTTCCCCTTGGTAGGGGAATGTTTTCTGCCTTCTATATCTTTAGGATCTCTGGATGTTTGACTTCTGAAGTTTCAGAAGTGTTTTGTTGCTTTTCAAAATAATAAATAACGTCTGTTTTGAAAGCAGAAAGTCATTGTATAGTAAGCAAAACTGGAATTTCTTCTTTTTCACTGAAAACGATGCAGAAATGGATGGTTTGGCTAAAAAAAAAAGCTCAGACTGATTTGCTTTTCAATTTTATTTTTGCCATTTGGTCCAGTAACACCTTGCCCTGGTGCTTCCAGTCACTCCTGAGGCCCCAGGGCTCCTCTCTCGTGCTGTCACATATCAAACGGACGTGAGCTTGGAAACAGGCAGAGGCGGTGTTTGGAGGTTTTCTGGACCCGACATGGATGATGCTGACCGCATCCCCAGCCAGCACCAGGACCCAGGCACCCGGCTCCCCGCAGCCCCCCAGCCCAGCTCCCCTTAGGCACCCACGTTCCCCCTTGGGCCAAACCCCAGCCAAAACGTGCGGTGGGTTGGAACGGCGGGGGACTGCAGCGGGGCGGCTTTGACAAGCAGATCCCACCGTCGTCCTCGCCTTCCCCACAACCATTTGTTGATGGCAGCGGCTGGGGGGGGGGGGAGTGCTGCAGAAGGCTGGAGCCGGCATTTGAATAATGAATTCTGTTTAAGACTGAAAGCTCGGAGATCCATCTGTAACAAGACTCGAAATAATTACAGCTGATGATTGCCTGGTACCTCAGCCAGAAAAAACAGAACAGATTTTGGCCGCCAGCAATTACAAGCAGCACCCGCTCGAGCACAGGGAGAACTTTCTGAACGAATTCATGAATACATTTGCGTGGATCGGGAGCGATGGGGATGATGGTTCAGGGTGCAGGGGTTGGGGAGGGGTTGTCTGCGTTCATACGGCTCCTGGACCCCTTCCCTGGGGGGACGATGCCACGAGCATCCCCTTGGGGTGTGCATGCCATCCCCTACCTGTCTGCAGCATCGTTTGGGGCTGGGAGGAGCAGGGCATCCGTACCTGGACCGGTGCTTGTGTGGGGCTGTTACGACCCACCGGGATGAGAATTGGTGGGCACATGGGGAAATAGGAGAAAAACGGGGAGCAGCGTGGTTGAGATGAGGCCGTGCCCCGAAGCAGTGAGGTACCTGGAGGCGGCAGGAGGGGTGACAAATTTTTGGACCTGACTCTGTCAACCCTTTGCCCTCTGTTCTTCCTTTCGTTTTGTCTTGCGGCTTCATGGGCGAGGCTGAGCGGAGAAGGAGAGTTTCTCCATCCGGCGCGGAGATGATGCCCTGCCGTGGTTGCCGAAAACACGCATAATGTCCCCAGCAGCCCTGCGCATCTCCTGGGCTCAGATTTGCCTTCAGTATAATGGGATAATTTATCAAATAGTGAATAATATGCTTTCCTTCTTCCGTGTCTTTTTCACGTATCACTTCAATCATCTGAAAATTGTCAAATTAGACTATTTTCCTTGACTGTTCCATTTAGGAGCGGGGGGCACTGACGGCTTTGATAATTTCGCTGTGCGCTCCACTGAAGTCTGGTAAAATAAGCCACGAGTGAAAATGTTACTGCCCGAGCTTTGAGGAATGCCCTTGTTGGTACAGCGTAGGGTTTCTCTCCTGAGGTTAGGTGCTGATGATTTTTAAAAGTCTGTTTTCTTTGCCCCCTAGAGCGTGGCTGCTCTAACCTGGCTGAGGCTGACATGGGGAAACCTTGGCCGCCGGCTTTGTGAATCGCTCGGGGACTGTAAGTACATCCTGCTATTGTTTTTTCCCATCCGCCAAAATTGCGTGTGCTTTGAATTGTCCTAGCATAATGCGTCTATATTCATCATTGCTCCCTTATCTTGTTCGGCTCCAATCTACAAGGATCTGCTTAGTTCTCCTCTGCACCTTAAATTCTCTTTTATCTCAACTGGTGTCACTGCCGAGCCTGCAGACATCTTTCCTCCTCCAGCTGGAAGATGTGCGCGGGGACTCCTTGCTCTGTCCCCATCCCTGGCTTTTGCAGGGGATGCTGGGCTGTTGCACAGCCCGGCTGGAGTAGTGTTGGTGTTAAGGAGGATGGGATGGTCCCTGGTGCACGGGACCTCTGCAGCCATCCTCGGGACCATGCGTGATCCTGGTGGGAGGGATGCTCCCGGTGGGAAGGATGCTGCCAGTAAGGGTGAGAGCCTTGTGTCAAAAGGAAAGGTGTGATGGGGGAGCTGGGTGCTATGTGAAGCTGTTTCCTTCCCTCGCCCTGACCAGAATGACCCCACTGACACCCCCCCCTCCCCTGTTTCTGGCGACGAGTCCACTTGGGAGGAAGAAAGATGAAGAGCTCTGGAAGCTAGGAGATGTGATGCAGCCCTGGGTATTTCCATATCTGGGGCAGAAAACGTGCGGCCAGGTCCCGGGGTGCCTTTCCTCAGGGAACCTCTTGCGCTTGCACTTTCTGTCCAAGCTAAGGTGAATGCAAAACCAGAAAGCACTTTATTTTATGCCGAAGCGCTCTGCCAGCCGCGAGTAGATAAGCAGGGAAATTTTTCTGGTCCATTTTGAGCTGATCTTGTATTGCCAATGGATTTATGCAAGTCCTTTATTTCTGTTGATATTAAGATAGGAGGTATTAAGATGTTGGTATTAAGAAAGGAGGATTTTTTTCTTCAGTGATCCAAGTTATTTCTTCCCTTTCTATCTTTATCAGCGGAGCTGGTTAAATAAAACAGGACCTGCAAAATGACTAGTGACTCTAGGTGCCCGCTTTGAATTATGCCTAAAATATCCGATTCTGTCTGGCTGCACCATCCTGCTCCGGAATGAAGCTCAAGGCGCTGAGTTTGTTGTCCTGAATCGATGTGCTTCCCTCAACCTCTCCTAGAAATCTCTGTTTAAATCCTGCTCCTTCCCAGAATATAGGAGCTGCTTGGGCAATATAGGCTGCACAGCATCGCTTAACGGGGACCCAAATAAACGGAACAGCTGGTTAATCAGTTCAAGTGGCTGGGAACCAGTTTACCGTGTATTAAGTATCCTTTGATTCTGTTTAATTGGGACATTGCAGAGACCCTGACGTCCAGTAATAAGGACAGTGGGAAGCGGATCAGACAGCTCATTAACACTCAATTAATGTCGCTCTGTACAGCACAGCAGTAACTTTTAAAAAATGTATGCGCGCAGCCGAGGTGGAATGAAATTGCGACGGCTATTTCCAGAGCGCCTGATCCGAGGTTGCGGCACTACCTCGGTGCGTGCACGCAATTGAAGTGGGATTAAAAGTTGAAGTGCAGTTTTTTTTAGGTGAATGCAGTCGCTTTACACAGTACAGAATCAGTTCATTTTTAATTTATATGTGCAATTAAAGCGCGCTAAGAATAAAATTCATAAATCTTTAGCTAACTGACCGTGATTCTTCCGATAAGTCTTTTTGTTCCTCCTGATGCGGGCAATGTGGGCACCTGGTGTGCCTGGAATAATAATAACAGCCAGCTATTCCCCTTCACCCTCTTCCTTGTCAATCCTACGCAGGCTTTATTAATCTTACCTAGATGTGCCCTTGCCATGCTTTGCACCCGCAGTGGTATAAATCCTCAGCAGCGGGTTTAAGCGTCGGGTTTTGGCTGGGTGACTCGAGCCGCGGGGGGCAAATTTCTGCCCGTGTTATTTGTTCGGATGCAGGAATGGAGCAGGGGATGCCAGAAGTCATCCTTGCCCTGGCTCGGGGGAACTGTCACCTCTGCTTGGCATCTGCAGTACCTGAGATGCAGAGGGGCAAAGGGACGCGTCCCTGGGCATCTCGGGGCTGAGAGCGGCGGCCGTGGCCGTACCGGGAGCCCTGGAAAGGAGTTGCGTGGAGAAGCGTTCACTGGCAAAGGAGGGAGGGAGCAGCGCTCGTGCGGACTCCTCTGATTCTCAGAAGAGGCAACTTGGTTTGTAATAACTCCGCAGGTTTTTTCCTGTGGCACGGGTGGATGTCAGCTGACCAGGTTTGGCTTTCCTCTCTCCCAGTCACTTCCCATCATTTTCCCCCCCTCCAGACCACATCCATGCTTGGCAAAGGATGGCTGGAGGGGAGGGGGGTAATTGCCATCTCTGCATTTCCCTAATGAGCTCTGGGTCTGCTAATGAGGCTATTGCTCCTTGGCAAAGCGGGTCCAACAGAGAACCTCTGCTCCGAGGGGGGCACAGCTTTGATCAGGGGATGTATCTCGTTCCCTGCGTGGTCGGAGGGGGACGAGTCCCTGTCGGTCGCTTTGTAACTCAGCTCCCTCCAACCATTCATCGCTGTCGAGTGTGGATTCA
>NW_009610594.1:6673-15601 GCF_000690535.1 Cariama cristata
TTTTTTTTTTTTTTTTTTTTTTTTTTTTTGTTACATCTGCACACTCAGTCATGCACAAAATTACACGATTTGAGAGATTCGGCTGACTCCAGTCTCGGGTTGCGAGGGCTGCTTAGTACCGCCATCACCATTCAATTAGCCCCGGCACACAAAAGAGATGTCGGAATAATATGGCCTTTAGATGAAAAGGGGCTCTATCCTGTGCGGAGCTCTCCCTGGGGAGTCCCGGCGCTTTCCCAGCTGCACGGCACGTGCCGGTCCTCGACGCTCATCCTCTGCCCGCATCCATCAGGACAGTGATGGGGACTGGGTCCAGGAGGTTGGGTCCAGTTTGGGCATGCCAAGAGATGCCACAGGCGGGGATTTGGGTGTTTAGTGCTGCTGGCTCCCAAACAGGCGCTTTGGTGTCGCTTTCCAGAATAGCTTGTCCTGTGTCTTCTGCAAAATCCAAGGTGGATACAGGGTGAGCCCAGCCGTTTTGAGCATCTTCATCCTCCCAGGGGACAAATTGGTCCCCCTGCAGTGGAAGTGTTGGGGCTGGAGAAGCCCTGGCATTCGCTGCTGCACCCTCAGCTCTCTGGATGTGCCCTGGAGGATGCTCAGGTGTGGGGAGGGCCCCGAGCCCTGTTACAAACTCGCTCCCCCAAAGCCCATAGCTGCATCGTCATCCTGCCTTTGCGGGTGGGCTGCTTGAGGCGGGGGTGAGATTAAACACATGGTTGGAGCCAGCTTGGGGAGGCGGCGTGAGATTTGCCTTGCAGTTTATAGACTTCAAAAACCTGCTTTTCCAACACTTTCCCCACTTTGCTGCCGAAAGCCTCGATTCTGCTGTTAAAAACGTGGTTTGCAGGAGAGGCAGGTGCCCGCTGCTGAGCACACGTGCCGGTCCCGGGACCGAAGCGGGGCCAAGCCCCCGACCGTGCCAACCTCTCCGACCATCCCTTCCCCAGGCGACTGAAACACCATGGCAGCTTGGTCGTTCATGGCCAAAACCCCCTGTATTTTTTTTAGGGTGGTGATGACTGAAAGTACATCTGTTGCTTTCAAAGGAGGGGCAGAGGGCAAAAGAAAAGTTATTTCTTTCCTTCCACCTCTGCCCTCGAGTAGGAGCTGATGAAAAGCCAAAGGCAGGTCTCTGACCTGCGAGGAGATCAGACTCCGCTCCAACTTTGCCTAGAAGCCGTGTGGATAAAATATTAAGCACTGGGGCTGGTGCAGCGTGGGTACAACAGGCATAATCAGATGAGTAGTTAAAGGTCTGGCATCCTTTGGGGACACGTGTGATTGATCAGCCCTTGCAAAAATAAATAACCTGGCCCTTTAGATCTACGTAGCAATTTTAAATTTTTAATAAATCTGTGTGTATGGTGAAGGATAAGTCGTCACCCTGTGCTCTGTGCCTGTGATTCTCTGGGTGAATTTATCATATGCTCCCTTTCGGAGGGCTTCAGAGCCCACTGATAGGCACTTTAAAATTCTCATCCCATCTATATCTCGCTGAGGTGCGACAGGGAGCCGGGCTGGGTATCGGCCTGGCTGGGGATGCTCCAACTCTGAAGGGCTGCTCTGCCTGAAAGATGGGGCTTCGTTTTGGGCTGGGAAGCAGGCGGGCAGGGCTGACTTACTAAAGAGGGCTGCAGATGGCAGGGCTGGCTCCTGCCCTGCTCCAATGGGGAGCAGATGGCTGCTCCTGCCACAGGAACGGACCGAGTGAGCGGATGCCCCCGGCTTTGCCCGGCTCTTGGGCTCTTTCCACCCACCTGCCTGCTTGGGATCGAGGTACCAGGGGCCGATGCAGCCCAACGGAGCTTATCGGTTCCTGCTGGAGAGAGCAGCTGGGGGCCTGGGCAAAGGGTTTGCTCCTCTGCGAACGTGGAGGAGGAGGCAGGAGGGTGCAGGTGCAGCTGAGTTGTATGGCTGGGAAGCACAGGACCTGTAAGAAGGCAAAACGTGCCTTTCCTGTGGCTTGGCGTAGGGCTCCTGGGAGATGATGTGGGGTGGCAGAGCTCCCCTAGCATTGCCGAAGCTTTGCAAAAGGCTTTTGGCACTTTTGTGCCGTGCAGCTGTGCGGTTGCATCCCACTCTGCCCAACGGGAACGTAACTCTGGAGTCAAAGCTCACCGGCGATGCCGCTGCCATCCCACCCCTGCGTGCAGAGGGTCTGCCATCCTGCGCAGGCTTTCCTAGCCGAGGTTCTAGCAGCCCTTCCTAGGGCAGTGGATGAAGTTTCCCAGCTTGGTCCCCCCACCTCTCTGCCGGGCTCTGGCAGCGCAGAGCCGGGGCAACATATGCACTGTGATGCCAGGGCTCTCCTCTTTGCAACTGGAAACCTGGCTGGCCCCTATTGCTGGGATGTGTGAGGTCTCCCTGGGAAGAGATGCTGTTGAGGAGCATATCCCAGCTTGGCCATGCAAACTGGGTGCTGAGCGGGAACGCGAATCTGAGCTGAGAAAGGTTTTGGGGTTTATTTTCGCCATTGCTGTGAGAAAGCTTGTAAAATCTCCAGAGCCATGGTAAGGTGGATGCTGCCATTTCCCCAGGCTTGGCAGCGCCGACATCTCTGCCTGTGTCACCTGCCCAGGGCTGTGCTCTTGCTTGGAAGCTCTTGGGGGCTGCAATTAGCTTGTACTTAAGCCCAGAGAGTTACTACTGATTTTTTTTTCCGTATGGTGTGTTTAACAGCCATCAATATTTTTAAAACTTGAGCTGGCAACAAATTGCCGTAGTAGTCCGAGCCTCTGGAGTAGGGGATGTGTGCCTGGTACCTTGCTGATGCTCTCAGCTGGCTGGGGCTTGCAGCCGAGACTCGAAGTGGCTGCAGGAGCTTGGTGCAGGCAAGGAGAAGGCAGGAGGAGGTGAGATCTGAGCTTGGATGGATGGGAACTGAGGGAAAACCTTCCCTCAGCCCCCTTATAATCTGGCTATCACTGTCCTCTGGGTACCGGTGATGGATTTGGGAGTTGCGGGAAGGAGCAGAAGCAGCCGCTCTCCAAAAAGCGAGGGATGTGGAACCACAAGCTCGCCGGGACCGGCTGTCTTCCAGAGCAGACGGGCCTCGACGGCGGTGGTAGAACAAGGGGAAACACCTAGCAGTCACGGCAGCGGTTTGGCATCCTCTTCCCACCCCTGCCACAAGTGACATGGTTCCCAGAGGGAAACTGCTGTTTTTTTATTCCACTGTATAAAGGAGGCTGATAGATCCAGGGGGAGGTACCGGTGATGCTTGGAGGTATGGTCGGGCCATCTGTTGTCATCGACAGCCCCAAATTTCCCCCCACACATGCACAAGAGCTCACCTCATCCCGCAGCCCTCCCCAACCAGCCCAGATGGGCAGGGGGGAGAGACCTCCGCTTTGCAGAAGGTCCATCCTCCTGCCACGGCGTGAACGGTTCATGGCTGAAACGTGGCTCTGGTCAATAGCAAATAGAGCCCAACGCTGTTCGCAGAGACCCTGGGGACAGGGGACAGCAGGCACAGTGTGATGGCAGGCAGAGGGAGCCCCAGGCTAGAAAGCAAGGAGAGTGAGCAGGGAAAGGTGTCCAAGCCATCCAGATGTGGAGAAGCAGAGGGGCTGTGTACGGGCCCCGGTTTGGTGGTGGGAGCCGATGCTGCCGCCTCCGGGTGGTCCCAGCCTGGCAAAGCTGTGATATCCATCCCTCTTTAAACACCGCTGCTCGGCTCTTTAGGAAAACTTATTAAAAGCAAACATCTCTTGCCTCTGCAGTAATTGAGAGCTATCACTGGAGCTGCAGGATGCTCTTTAAAGCATGCTGGGGGAGGAGAAGAGGGTGAAAGAGTGCAGGGATGAAGGCCAGGCAGTAAGGATAAAATGGCATTCACTAGTGAGCAGGTTTGCCTTGGGCATTCTGGCAGGCATGCAGCCTCCGGGTCCTCCTAGACGGGAGTTGTCATCCACTTTTATTTCCTGATGGCATCGTTAACCTTTCGGAGGCCGGGAAAGCCAGCCAGCCCTGCTAGCATCACCGGTGAGGATGGCTGCATTGCTTTGGGTGCATTAGGTCATGTACAGTTGTTTGTTTTTTTTTTTTTTCCCCTGCAATCTGGTAATGTTCTCTGGGCCCCCTCCTCTGCTACAGCCATACGAGGTGTAACCCCCCCCCAAAAGGAGCCGGGGGCCTTGCCCTGAGGTACATTTGGCCCTGTGTGCCTTGCAAACCTTCCCATTGGTTTTTAAATACTCAGATCTGGCAGCCAGATTCCTCGCTCAGGTTTAAATGAGGGATTGCATCCCTCCTGTGCTCTGTTTGTTGTCTCAATTTCTCTGATCACCGGCAAAGATGATTTTTGAAGACATCCTGTTTCTTGCAGATAATATTCCTCCTTGAGCAGTCCTGCTTGGGCTTAAAGAGGAGGGGGAAGGCAGATTTTGCTCAACTGCTTTGTGGTGAAGGTGTGGAAGGCCCAAAATGCTGCTCCTGAGAGCAAGGAGAGGGGTTCACAGGCACAGTGTGAGGAGGTGGAGCAGAGCTGCTACGGATGATGATGACTGGGGAGAAGCAATGGGGAGGAAGGCAGCGTGCAGTAGGCTAAGGTGGTAACATCAGCCATCAGCCCAGCCCCGTGCAGGAGGTGAGTGATTCCCAGGCATCCCCAGCGTGTTTTTCTCCCAGCTTTTTTGGATGGTACTGTGTTTTTGGGCACCTTTGTTGCTCTACTGCAACCTGCCTGACTCGTCTCACCCCTCTACGGCCGAAATCACGGTATGAGTGGCATCCGATGCTCTCCCCACTCCTCCTCGCATCCTTCCTCTCATGACTGTATGTAAAAGCTGCTTTCATCTCCTGGCTACTTTAGAATTCTCTCTCCCATTCTTTTTTTTTTTTTCCTCTCTTTTTTTCCACAAAAAGCAAAATTTTTGGAAATGAAGTGAGAGAGAGAGAAAAAGAAAGCCCAGATGCAAGTTTTTTTGCTCATGAAAGGGAAAGCACAGAATACAACAAATTAAATAGCCACCCGGTGAGAAAAAAGGGATTGGAGTGAAAAGGAGGGGGGGTGTGGGATAAAACCCAGATGAAAAAGGCAGACTGGTGCTGGAAGATACCAGACAGGTCTGGGAATGGAGGCATAGCATGGTGGTAAAATAATTGTGCCCCTTTAGCTGAAGTCCACCACTTGCTTTCTGCCTCGCTAACCCAAGCCTGCCATCCTCTGTTAGCTCCCGCAATATTTTATCTGCCAGCTCCGGCTCTGTTTCACTGGCGATGGAGAGGACTAGATTAATTAGGAGAGATCTCTTTTACACAGCCAGCCTGGCTCTGCGGGGGGAAGGCTGGGAACTATTTAAAGGGATGAAGATGTACTGCAGCAGCTGCCATCTCTCTGGCTGGTAATGTGCTCACTCACCTAGCTGAAAATTCATCTCCTTTTGCCCTCTGCCAGTAATTCCCAGCAAATAAAAGCAAAGCGAGTTCGGAGGCCAGGGTACGGTGTGCAGCTGGGCTGGGGTGTTGGGTGAGAGCAGGTGTATATGAGGAAACGGGAGCAAGATTATGTCTGGGTGAAGCTTAGGACCTTGCAAAAAATCCTGCGCCTTCCTCTTGTTTATTATAGCACTGGCCATGGGAATGGGGCTGCGGTTTTCCCCGCATCCAGGATGGACCCAGCCGTCGGGGACGACGGTGGGAGCATCGCTCCCTCATTTCTCAGCTCCTTAAGGCCCAGCCTTGCCTTCAAGTGACACAGGTAATGAATCCTCTGCAGGGTGCCTGCTGGCTTTAATAAGCTGGAATGAACTGAAGAAGAGAATTAACCCGGCAGGATTAGCTCGCTCTGCAGCGGGATGCTGGGGATGTCTCCTCCTGGGCAGTGCTGGGAATCTTAACACCTCTCCTGCCTGTGCCTGGCCCCCAGCTGCTCTGCGTAAAGCATCCAGCAGCTTAAAACCCTTGTGAGGAAGAGGGGGAGAGCAGGCAGGGAGGCATCACACTTGCTTGGGTGGCTCAGGATGCTCTCCTGCCTGTTTTACCTCCAAGTGCGGGGAGGGGAGCGATGCCGGCGAACTGAATTTGGCAGCTGCCAGATGTGCAGCATCCCAGCCGGGCTGGCCTCCCTCCCACTGCCTGTTGCCACCAGCCTCCCTCCTCCAGAGAAGGAGAGGAGCAGGTAGGATTTAAGAAGCTGCGTGTGTGTGTTTGGAAGGTGTTTCAGGCAGTGCATAGGACTGGTTTTAGCCAGGGCTCCTGAAGTCTGGTTTATCACAGCACTCGTACGTGGAGTCAGAGAGCCTTGTGCCTGAAAACCCTGCAATTACGGTGCATTTGGTTGGGTCTTTTGGCTTTTTATTTTCAGTAAATGTCTTTGTAATGCAGCCTCCCTGTGGGGCATGCTCTGTGGGGCAGGCAACGTGTTTCATATCCTGAAAGCCGCTCGGATGCTCTGCTACCTGCGTGGGGGCGGTTCAGGAGCTACAACTGTGCCAGAGCTCCCAGTACCATGTCAGGACCCTCGCCCCCGATGCTCGGGCTGCCAGGAGGTCTGGGAAAAGGGGATACCGTGTTCTCACTTTGATTAACACAGATTGCACAGTGCTTTTGGGGAGCACATGTGGCAAGGAGCTTCCCTGCTGTTCTGGGTTTGGCTGGGATAGAGTTAATTTTCTTCCTAGTAGCTGGTACAGTGCTGTGTTTTGGATTTAGGATGAGACCTGCTATGACACATCCCTCCATGCTGCAGAGCCTTGGGAAAAGCTCATCCTGGCAGCTGGGTGAGCCATTGCAGGCACCCAGTTGCATGAGAGATCCCTCAGGACTCCCAGGATCTCTGGGTGAGAACCCAACTGATGTAACCCATCCATCCGGGACCTACGGGACAGACTAACTGAATTACACACCTGGCTCCGTGGGTGGAGGGATGCGGGAAGGGTGGCAAGGGACGACACCACTCTCGGCAGAGCCGGCAGCTGGGGGAGCCCCGCTTTTTGCCAGGCTGCTTCCCAGCCAGGGAGTCCGTGCACTCTCCTCCACGTGCATGGTGCACGCATACTAATGTGCTCTTCCAGCGGTAGAGGAGCCTTTCCCTGACAGATCCTTTAAGAACAGACGTGGGTTTTGAGAAACCCTTGATGGCACCACTTGTAATTATAATGTAATCGGTGTAATTGAGAGCCCAGAGACTGATTTGCATGTTCTTAATGTTATATCGAGGTTTGGGGGGTTATTCCCCACCTTCCCCTGCCTGCATTTGTGGGGGGTTTAGCGATGCTGCTGTTGGCTGGGGTTGGGTTCTTCCTCCTGCCCATCGATGGGGAGCAGGAGGAGACGAGGGGGATGAGGTTTGCAGGCATGGAGCAAACGGCTCCTTGTGGCACCACAGCTCGGGTTTGAGGGCCACTGGAGCCATCCATAATTGATAACGCCCAGGCTGTAATGAGCTCCCAGTCCGGGCTAGGAAATCATTTGCAAGCTGATCTGGATTTCCATGGAACGAGCTTGTTCTCTGAAGGGTTTTCAGGCTTTTGGCTAAGACTCATTCAGAGCATGAGGGAGTAAGGCAGAAGGTAATGTTTATACCTCTGAGTGGATGGTGGGGATGAGTTTTAGCAAGTGGAGAGTGGACACCACGTGCTAGGGTATCTCATCCCCGAGATGCTGAGGTGGGGACTGAGCTCCCGTCCCTTGGCATGGGCACGAGGCTGGTGGCAACCACCACCTCCAGCGCTGGGGCTGCCGGTGGCTTGCAGAACCGAAGCTCAAGGGTGAAGCTGGAAGTGGGAGAGAGCATGGATAGCCCACAGGGTTTTGAAGGGGATGATTTATGGCGAGAGGAGAGGGCTTTCCGCTGCTCCGAGTGGTGGCGTTAAGATTTTCCTAGGAAAAATCTGCGCGAGGTGCATGGTTAGTGGTGTGACACAGAAAGGCGAGGGATTGCATGTGAGGTTGGGGGTGGCTGTGCCTGGCCCCTCTTAGCCTTAGAACCTGGTGGCTGCCCATGGGGGTATGGGCTTTGATGAGAAAGCAGCCAGGGAGATTTTTATTCAGACGTGGGATTTCGAGGAGTCGCGGGAAGACACCTGCTTTTCTCTTCCAGTCCTGTTTGCAGAAGAAGAAAAACAATCAAAGAAAATCGTGGAGGGCAATGCTCTTAAATCTACCAGGGCTTTGGGAGGATATTGTTTGTGCTTCTTGAATAATGGTTTTTGATATGTAATAATATATTGTGCAGTTTTTGATGGCCAATATTACATTTATTTTAAATGATATAATCAGCCCTCGGCGTCTCAGTTGATTTAGTCAATTAAGTTTTTAACCTCATGTCTTCAATCTCATCTGTGAGTAATTTAAATGTGGGGATTTTAATGAAAGTACATCTACCTGTTCATTTATCCAGACATATCATTGCCCTTTGGATCTCTGGTGGTAGGGACCGGAGACGCTTTTTCTCTTCTTCGTGGAAATGTTTACCAGGGGTGAGGAGACAATAAATTCATTGGCATTAGGGAGTTGTTTTGTTGTTTTGTGTGTGTTTGTTTTTTTTTTTTTTTTTCCCCAGAGCAATCCAAATATAACACATGCAGCGATTTCCAAAGCGAAGTGACATGCACATTAAGGCTTTTAGAAAGGACAGCGGGCTTGCCTCTGATTCTGAAGTTGTGTTTAACCCAGAGATGAGATGGCAGTAATTAACCATCCAAAGCCGACAGATGCGCAGCAGCCCTCAGACGCTGGTGCAAACGCCGCAGTTCACCCCAGTAATTACGGCAGCTTACGGGGAGCAGGAGGTGCCTGGGCTGAGATTCAACCCCCAACCCCTTTTGTCCTGTCGCCTGCTTTGGGAAACTCATAGCAGCGATGTCCTTGGGGAGACGGCGCTGGGGGTCCCCTTCCTGGTGGGACTGGGTGCAGGGTGGTCCCCAGGGAAACGCTGGGCTCCTGCAGCCCCTCTTGTCATCCTCGCCCTGCTCCTTGCTT
>NW_009610594.1:15779-18624 GCF_000690535.1 Cariama cristata
AGTGTTCTGCAGCCCCCCGACATGGGGTGGGGTGGGGGGGGTCCCTCTAAGGACACACGCCTGGTTCCCTGGGCCGAGGGGAATGTCTGCCATAACATTATTTGAAACCAAGCTGGGAAACATTGGTATTGGCTTTTTGTTTCCATGTCATAGGCTGACATTCCTAAAATACATTTTTGCCTTTTGATTTTTGAAGCAAAAATACTCCGAAGGGGTATTATATGTGGTTTTCTCACAGAAAGCAACCTGCCTCCCCCTGAAAAAACTTGTTTTAAAATTTTCAGTGGAAAATGCGGACAGTTTTTGATAAAAGCATTTCTATTCATGAGCAGTAGCTCACGGAGATTTGCAAGAAATAAATAGGTTTTGGCAGCATAAAAGTCTCTGTCGAACAAGGGGATGGGGAAGGTTTGAAACTTGATTTGGTATAGTCTGCCCGTGGAATTTCAGCAAAAAGTTCCCCAACGCAAGTGTCGCGATGTTTTCCCATCAAACCCGAGCCCAAATCTCCTGATGCTGAGGAGAGTTACAACACTCTGGTGTTAATGATCTGCTTCTTGGCTGTTGCAGTGCCTCGCTCCTGGGAGATTTATCTCCATCTCACCCTGGGACATGTTTGCTGCTTGCTGGGTGTGTTGGAGAGCTGGCCTTGAGCTCCCTCCAGGTTTTTAGCAGGTGAAGGTCGCTGTGCTGTGTCTCATTGGAAAGTCGATTTCTCCCAGACTTTCAATAAATACAGCACCTTATTAGTGCAGGTTCTTAACGAATTCCATGCATATCATAAACCAGAGAAACATCCCCAGCAGGGATGTTACCCGTGTTTGTCCAAAGCCAGCTTTGTTTGCAACAGGGAGGCGTTTATTTCGCAGTGCCGTTGCTGATGCTCCGTCTCCTCTTGACGTGGGATGAAGGTCCTCGGTGCAGGGCAGGTTGTCAGTCTCTCCCATAGGACACTGCCCAGTATAAATGGTCAATAAAGCCTAGCTGAGGGGAAATGAGTGATTACCGTGTAACGAATTCATCAGGGTGCAGTAGCAACTTCTTCCTTCCAGCATGCTCCCTACTTGTATTGAGTCCTCTGCTGCGATGGGGAGCATCTCAGCTTGGAGATACATGATGTGACCCCCCCAAATGTCTTGCTTGGGTGCTGTCATGCCAGGTTTTCAGCCTAGTGCTGGCTCTGTCCTGCCCTAACTCTCCCAGCTGAAGTTTTGGGTCTCCTCTCCTCGTTAGTTCAAGGCTTTTTCTCTCCCTGCTGCTGTGGATGTGATAGAGCTGATGATGTTGGGAGTGCGAGCTGGCAAGCTGGCCTGGCAGATACCCTTCACGTCCGCACTACCTCCTCTCTTTATTCCTTCAGAGTTGCTTATAAGAAGACTCAATTGTGCTTGAAGGCTGCATTAAAAAAAGGGTATTTCTGTCTCTGGTAAGGAAGCACTAGGAACCAGGGATGCTCGGAGCTGCCTTGCTACCTCCAGCTCTTGCCCCACGTCCTTGTGGACACAGCTCCACTCCCCTGTGCCTAAGGGAGCTGGGAGGAGAGGTACCCGCACCGCTTTCCTTTAAGCAGAGATTCGGCTGTGGTTCTGAAAGCAGAATTAGAGGCAGGGTTTAATCATACAAGCTCTGGAAATATGGGAGATTAAATCTTTTTAAGGAGGGCAGCTAAGCACTTTATTTGCTGTGCAGGAATCTTCAGGGGGTCGGAGACTGGAGAACTGGATTTAAAGCTTTTAAATGTCTTTTTTTTTCTTTCTTTTTTTTTTTCCTTTTTTTTTTTAAAAGAAGAGATTTTTTTCCACAATGCACGGTTGGACAGGAAAGACTTCCTGGACAGGAATCACTTAAAGTGATACTTTAAAAAGTCAGAGAGAGAGAGAGAAGGATGGGTGGAGTGGAGACACTTGTCGAAAAATGACATTAATGATGTTGCGTTGAGTTGTCCGGCCACATTTAATCCTTAATGTGTGGGTCTGCTCTGGGAAGTGATTTTTTTTTTGCGGGGAGGAGACCTTTCAGTTGTTCTGTGTTGTTTCTTGCCACTTTTTGAAGACAAATTTACTCCACGTAGAAATGGCATAGGTCTGTGCTAGCCTCATCCCCTCTCCTGCCTGCTGCAGCCTCCAACATAGCAGCTGAAGATGCTCATGGACGCTGGCGATGCTGGGTGCTGCGGGACCCCCAAGTTGGGGGCCCAGGGGCGACATTTAAGCTGAGATTGGTGTTCTGTCTGGAATTAGGTTTTGGTTTTTTTTTCGACTGGGCGCTGCCTGCCAGCTCCCCGAGCCTTGCTTGGGGGAATTGGTCCCGTTCCGTTGCCTTTTAGACAGCCTGCTTGGGGACGTTCTTGTGTGTTTGTCTTGCGTTTTTCTTAATTTCACGGAGCTGAGGAGATCGATGGAAAGGTAGGCCTGGGATTTAAGCCTGCCTATAGCACAGCTCCATGACTGATGACCCTGGCTCTGCTGCTGCTCTCGGAGGTGGGAGCTTGCAGGGCTGCCAGGGCCAACTGCAAACCAGGGACTTGGTGCTGTGGGATGGGTGACATCCCCGGGAGGGATAGGGATGCTGTGTCCTTCCTCTTGTCTGGAGACGGAAGGATACCCCCGTGGGTCATGGTGCTGTGACTACCCCTGGGAGAGGAGCAGTAAGTCAGTTTTGAAGCCTCTCAATGGCTGAACTCTGCCCTGGGAGAGCCTGGAGCTGTGGAGCAAGGAGAACCGGTGGGACCATGGCCTCCCGTGTTGGCAGGGCGGTGCTGGAGTCCTGGTGCCGGCTATATTGGAGATGCTCGTTGCCACGGAAACACCCCGTGGCAATGTGCTTATTTGGAGAGAGGTGTGTC
>NW_009610595.1:0-21992 GCF_000690535.1 Cariama cristata
TTGCTGAATCAAGTGAGGTTTTCCGGGCAAGTCAGCATCTGGAGGTGTCAGCCTGGAGCCCTGCATATGGCTTCTTGAGGCTGAGAAGTTAGGGCAAAATCTTAGCACGTTCACATAAGTCACACCACCTCTGTAATGAAGGTCGCGATTTGGACATACAATTTTTGGCAGATAGTAATGATAAATTGCTGACTATCTGTTTTGCAAGGCAAGTGTCTGTATATGTGGGTATGCACATGCAGACCTGTGTTAAATTTTATGGTTTTATAGGTGTGCTACTACTACTTCTTGCATAGATACATTTTTGCTAGTATGGAAAAGTCTTACACTTCGGCCTTCCTGTATCACAGTATTTGTGTGGGTATAAAACACTTCCATGTTGTCCAACCTGAGTGCTTGTACTACACTAATACAGTTGAATTCGTGCAGTTTTGAAGTACAGATGAGGCCTCCTGCGTGAGGAAGAAACAGCCTCAAAAAGAAACCAGGCAGGGGCTGTGAGACCTGATAGATATGAATTGTCTATACAGTAGTTAGTGCTTACTGTCTGTCTAATGAAAAATTTCCTCATCTACCAAAATCAGTAAAGTACTGAAATTTCTCTTTTGCCAGTTGATGTCATACCCAGGACTCTGTATTTGAGTGATTTTGACAATAAATACCTCAAAATGCAGAAGAGGACATTTATATTCCTGTGGCTTCTTATGAAATCTTAGGAACTACAGTCTCAAAGTAGTTATGCTATATTAAGACTGACGTTATGAATGATCTTTTGCATGAAATACATTGAATTTGTAATGCTGTAAAAATAAATCAAAAGTTTGATGCATGGTATACAGCCTTTGTTAAAGAAAGAAGAAGTCAAGGAATGTTCAGGGACAGAACCATACAAACTTGCTGCCAGAGGCATCTTGCTGCAGAAAAAAAATTTTACCTCGGAAACAGATTAATGAGGGGAAACACCACCCCCGTCCCTAAATTGAAGCTTTCTACTGCCTGGATAAATTCTCTCTAGCACACTGCTTTAGGCAAGGTGCAATGTAAATAATTACATTTTAACAAAGATCTTAGCGTAAAAGATACAAAAGTGGTTTCTTAAACAGATGGAAAAAAATGTTCATAAAAATAAGAGGGTCATATTTTCAGACAGCAAAAGAACATCCCACGGTGTCTGGCTAGACAACGCTTGGGAAGAGCAGCCCCCAGAGAATTTCTACAGGTTGTTTGAAGTCTTGCATCTCAGTTCACTGTACATTAAGGAAATGATGTAAGAACTGTTCAAGAGTTGAGCACAAAGGATAATGTTTTCCTCTTCTGATTGCATGCCCAAGAGCTCTGTTCACACTGCTTACCTCGCTGCCTCAGATCTGATGGCATGAGCGTAATGAGCGATTCAGACCACCTACTATTCAGGGCTGCCAGACACAGATTCCATATACAGTCATATCCTGAAGTATATGACTGCCACGTACAGTAGGCAGTTGAAATACAGAGCCAAGTCTGCATGTGAAGGATGCTAAAGAATGTTGCTAGGAGGCCTAATGTTCTTCATTGCCAGTCTGCGGAGCCATCTAAATCTGATTTTTTGCTCCTAGACAAAGGAATCTCCTCCTTTTAGGTAAGGAATGTTTTCTTGGTTGAATGAGAAAAAGATGAGTATATATTTTGCTTTTTAAAAGCAATCCATTAAGCAGCCATTGTCTGACTTCAGGTTGGGTCAAGTGCTTTCATTTGGGAGGTGTCCAAATCAGAGTCCATCTTTCACATCCATTTCAATTTCTGTGACATCAGTTCAACCAGTGTCTTAGGATGCTGCAGCCTTTGTTGTTGGGTTGTAGAGAAGCTACCCAAAAAACAACGACGAGTGTATGTCTACACATACTATTCTAGTCCAACCAACTTTAAGCCAAGTTTGAAATTAGGACTTTAAAGAGTGACTACTTCAGTGATTATCATTTTCACAATAATAATGGCTTATGATTTTTTTATATTTTAGCAGGCTCTTACTCATATACCCTAAGCAACTCCAAAGGTGGTATGACTATGCTCTGTCAGGAAAGCAAAAATCCTCAGAAGTGAGGCAAGAGGATAATTGTTGCTTTTGTTTAAACACATTTCTGTAAAGCAGTTGATGTGCTTGCAAGGCAATATGAATCATTCTCTTTAAAAACAAACAGAACTGGTGGAATTCCTGGATCATCCTCTGTTTTCCTTGAATAAAGAAGAGCGTACTCCCTCCTAAGTCTCCTCATGCTATTCCTTAGCAGCAGTACTTTGATACTGCTCCGAGGGTAACAGATGGGCTTAGGGGAAATGTGTTAACCAGGAAAGGACTTTCATTCTCAGTCCTGTCCCATTCAGTGTTTATGTGTGGATTCAAGGAGAAATAATGGGACTTTGTGGAACCTTTGTCGACAATAAACAGACAAGGCACAATTTTACTGTTAGCAAGCTGTGATAGATAACAGCACAACATCTAACTTTTTTAGTATGTGGCCAACACAGACAGTTAAGCAGAGTGGAGTTTAATTCAGCAGAGATTACATTTATAGGCCAGAGGAAACAGTGACTGTGATTAGGTGAGGTGGATTGTGGGTTGAGTTTTTTTGTGTGGTGTGGGTTTTTTTGCAACAGTGTTTTCCCCATCTAGACAGGTATTTTCATGAACTTTGAAGATGGCCATTTAGAGGGAAGCAAGATCATCCATGGTAGTGCTAGATACAATGGGATAAATTAGATAGGATTGGAGCCCAAAGCATCACAGCCAAGGGCAGTACTCCATGCCTTTGCTCAGTAGAAGATGGATACAGCTGTTTACTGGACCAAGGGGGAGCTGGGATGGAGCAATTGTAACCTCTCTGCCATTATATGATTCTGTTGCACCACCTTTGGTGCTGCAGGTGGTGGAAGGACAGCAAGAGAGCAAGATGGAAGGGGTTCAGCCTCTCTGCTTGCTTCTTTTATCCTTCATCTTCTATATATCCATAAGCAAACTTGTCTGTACTTGCTATGTGTAATTGACACTTTCTGCTGGGGCATAGAGAGGCAGGGTAAGTGTCATGCCTACTGGGTTTCATACAGGTAGTAACCAACTTCAGTGGTTTACCATGGCCCAGCCTCTGAATGTTCACCAAGTGGTGAGAAAAAATGATCTGTAAAACTCTTAATTTCAGAATGACCTTATATGGTGGGGTGGCTGCCAGATGCTCACCCAGCTGCTCCCTCACTCCCCCTCCTCAGCAGGACTGGGAGAGAAAATAAGATGAAAAACTCATGGGTTGAGATAAAGGCAGTTTAATGAAAGAAGGCAAAGGCTGCACGCAGAAGCACAGTCCTGTGATAGTCTGATCCAAACGGCACTGGAACAAGTGTCCTCTTACAGTACAGATACTGTCGGGACCTGTGTTGCCTGCATAACTCAGAGTCACATCCATTTCCCATAATATGAAAACAAGCATTAACAGTTGATAGAGAAGGCAGGCAAAGTGTGATAGTTCAGTGTACATTTGGGGGGCTTAAAGCATGATGAAGCTTTTTGGTTCTCATTTTGCAGTGGGTCCTGCACACCCATTTCTTGATCTTGACAGATATGTCATATCATAAATTCTCTACTTCTCCAAAGTTTGCTTCTTGACCTTCAGCTCAGAAATGTTGCCCTTGGCCCATTTCATGTTCCGTTAAACACCGAAGAACTAGTTTTGTGTTCACTGCTTTCTGGCATGAAGATTGTTTAAACATCCTTTCCCACGTTTTACATGATGGGCCGTTATGCCCAGCAGCTGGTACTCTCACTGGAACTGTGACAGCACAAAAAGAAAGAAATAACGGGAATTCCCCAGACTTCTTCCAGGGTATCTCAATGCAGAAGTCTCATCCTTATAATCTTCCTGCTTTTGCAGTTGTTCAGTTGGTTTTCTCCAAAGAGACATCTGAGAGTCCCAACGTAATCTCAGCATTGTGACTTCAGACCCAAGCTTACGAGCAGATGTGTCATGTCTCCTTTTGGGCTCTCACTACCCAGCGCCTCTCCTGCAGCCTTCTGCATTATTGGTGCTCCAAATGCTGACACTGAAAATTACTCAAACAGTACTGTGTTTTTCTTCTTGCCCCGAAATAGCTGTGGGCAGTCTGTGACTTCTTGTACTGGACATTCAGATACTTCCCCTGGTCCTATTTTTCCTGAGCAAATGGTATCTTGTGGGACTAGCTGTTTGGAAGAGGAGACATTCCAAATTGCAGATTATATAAACTGTGTGTCTTATTCAGCCAGATGTGCATTAATGATAATGTGGATAAATTTTCAGCGTGCTTGTCTGATGGCTTCTCCTGGGGCTTGCACAAAAATGGCTTGGAAATGGAACATTTGCAAAGAAGCGGATGCTGGCAAAAGAAAGGATTACAATGAGATGTAAAATATGTGCACTGTAATTTATATAGGCAACTAGTTTCTGGAAAACTTGACCTCTGGCCAGTAGAGGACAGAAACATATCCAAAGAGACCACCGTAGCAGTGACTGGTACCCAGTGGGACAGAGATGGAGGGACTAATTATATTTTAGCAGCTGTTATACCAATGCTGGGAGTATGTTGGTGACAGATGACTTTGTGGTGGACAGCACAGTAGTTAATACTGGAGAAAACCTAGTCTGCCCTGTGGTTTGACTGCTTATGTGCTATTAGCATTATAAGCAGGAGTGCAAGGGTGGGGTTTCCCTTCAGGGGTCATTGCTGGTATGCAGTTTCTCACTGTCGCTCCACAGTTGGAGGCACAGTTCTCATTAAGGTGTTGACAGATGATATTCCTGTGACTCACTCCATAGTAGGAGAGGGAGAGATATCCTGTGCTCTTTTCTTTCCCAAAACATGTCCTAGTTGTGTGAGGGGATCCATGCTGTGCTCTGTAGTACATGGCTTTTTGTCCTAGACCCTGAAAGGTGCAGCAGCCTGGGATTTCTCTCTCCATCTGCCTCTATTAATGTTTTATTTCTCTCTCTGACTATAAATCCCTAGTAGCAGGTGAAAACTTTCTCTTTAACTTTACAGGAACAAGCCCTGTCATTTGGGAGTCACTGGCCACCCAGCAACTGCCTGAAAAGAGTATCTGTATTCTTGAAGTATTGTAATCCTCATTGTTGCTTCTTGTATCTGTGGCAAGAGATGTTTTCTTTCACCTTAACTTCATTCCTGTGAGCAAAATTAATTGTGATTTATTCAGTGTCAATCAATTTAGATTCTCTAGTCTCCTTTCTTATTCACAGGTTCCACAACCCTTCCTGCATGTGAATCAGATATTGCATGCAAACATGGATGGCATGTAAAACAGGTATTAGCAAGGTGGTAAGATCAACCCTTCTGGTGCTACAAATCTGGTCCTGGGAGCTTTTTGCATTCTGGTCAGTAGCTCCCCTATGCATGTAGCCATTCATTGACTCATTCTGTCTCCTTCTCTCCCTCATTTGGACATTCATTTACATAATCTATTCATCCTAAGGTGCATTTACTTGTCTTGTTTTCTTATTGGTAGCTTTAGAATGATTTAAACAAAACCAGACATACATTATTGTAGTGTCAGATATGTTATGGTAGAAGCAGGAGACTCCAGGCAAGAGTATAACCTCATTCGGCTGTGTAAATACAGAGGAAAACAGTCCTTGCCCTGGATGGTTTACAATTCAGAGATTGTATATTTCACAGCAAAGAAGAAGGTAGATTAAAAGGGACCTAATACTTTCAGGATAAGGAGGTTGGAGTGTCCTAATTTCCATGAAAGTCATCAGCAGTATAGATGGTAATGCAGGAAAAGTTATAAGGGCATGAAAGATATATACTGTAGATCCTGTCCACAAAAGCCATCATCTCTTGATGCAACTCAAATGCCACTTCTGTCTTCTTAATGATATAAAACTATGTGAACTAGGGAATGGAAAAATAGATAGGAAAAAAGCATAGCTCGAGGCAGATGTTTGAACACAAATCACCCCTCCAGGCTGATGCATTATTGCGAGGTTCCTGGATTGACTCATTGACATTATTTATGCAAAACTTCTGGCCACATTCCCTCTGTGCAATATTACAAGCAATATGTTACAGAATGGAAGATGTCCTTTATTTCCCCAGAGTTTTCTACCCTGTTCCTGTATAACCTTCTAGATGTATATCACAATTACTAGAAGCAGTATATTTCTCATTATAACTTGGAATCTATATACAACATCTGGCCATTTTTACTGACCACATTCCCAGCTACTGCAAGCTGAGATGATGGCAAAACTCATCACCTTGCCTAATCTGTACTAATTGGACTTTAGATTTTAGGCTTTTTTTCTTAAACATAGAGTCACAAAATCATAGAATTGTTTAGGTTGGAAAAGACCTTTAGGATCATCGAGTCCAACCACTAACCTGGCACTGCCAAGTCCACCGCTAAATCATGTCCCTAAGCACCACGACTACATGTCTTTTGAATACCTCCAGGGATGGTGACTCCACCACTTCCCTGGGCAGCCTGCTCCAATGCTTGACAACCCTTTCGGTGAAGAAATTTTTCCTAATATCCAATCTAAACCTCTCCTGGTGCAACTTGCGGCCATTTCCTTGCAGCCTGTCACTTGTTACTTGGGAGGAGAGACCAACACCCACCTTGCTACAACCTCCTTTCAGGTAGTTGTACATAATTTTGTTATGGAGACTTGGAAAGTGTTTTGTAACTTTTAGGGTATGCTCTGTGTGAACCAGATGTTCAGTAGACTCTGTATGGCTGCAACTGTCCTAATAAATGTTTGTCAGGCTGTTCTGTGGGTGCAAGGCCAGTTGGCCTGGAACAGCCCACATGGATACTATTTGACTCTTTTAAACTTTGAAAAAGGGTAGCAACACACATACTGCCTACTGGAAATGACTGCTGCCTCATGTTAACTCCCAGACTGTTGATGGTAGAGTGCTAGCTGACCAGGGTAGTCTACCCTTCTTTTTGCAATGCAGTCTTACCAGCGAGAACATCCATAATAACTGCATTTTTTTCTTTGTTCTTATGACCAGTATCATTGAAATGCAAAATCGGAAGGAAGAAAAGAGAACTACTAAAGAAAAAACCTCATAATCTTGTAATCCGTGTCATTTTGAAGAGGATAATGAAATTTGGTAGAGTTGTTTGGTTTCTTCATTGTTATAGGGCTTTTTTTAACATGAAATGTGGCATAAGCAAGTGCTGTCTCCATGAGCTGAGTGAATTGAGTGAGAAGTCTGGTGTTATTTCAGTTTCACAAGTTTGTCAGTATCTGGAACAAGGCTTTTCCTGAAATGAAGATGATAATTAGTGATCTGACATCTGAGCATGTTCTGAGGTTACAACTCAAAAAGACTTATTAGCAGAGTGAGCATACTGTCAGATGCAGTGTGACAGCATGAGGGTCTCTGAAGAGAGTAATGCTTGGAGAATTCAGAGAATTCCTGCTTTGGGTGGGAACAGCATACTTCCAGTCATCTGTCAGTAGAGACTTGACCATAGCTAGTAGCAATGAAAATAATGACACCAAAAGGAAGAAAGAAGCATCAGCCACAGAGCTCAAATATCAATCTGTGCTGCTATGCCAGGCTGTTACAGGTGAGAAGTACAGTGATGTTCCTTTGAAAGGGGCTGCCATAGACTTGCTGGTGGTGGTGCTTTAACAGGCAGAGCAGAAGAGCTGTCTCAGGCCTAAGAAAACTCATGGCTGCTTCTGTCTTTACAGATTTGCAAAGAGCAAGGATGCAGGCAGACAAATTATAAGGGTAGACAGGCAGAATACATTAAAATTACATGGTACTGTAGCAAAGGATTCTGAGATAATCCAACTGATTTATACCAATGCAATGAATTCTCAAAGAAAAGGAAAAACAGAAAAGCACAAGTCCCCATTCAGGCAAAACCTTACTACCAAGTCCTTCAAGTGCGTCTTCAGCTCCTCTACAGAACTAGCTGAAGTCTTGCTGCATTAGTGGGTGGTATGAGACTATTTTTATTTGCACTGGCAGTGCTGACAAATCACCTTGGCTCCATCTCTGAATACTGTGACTGTTGCAGCAGGGTGTTACTGTGGTGTACCTCCATCCTCGAGCTCAAAGCAACCGTCGTGGGGCCCTTCAGCTGCAATTGCCTGCTTCCTGTAATGCAGGAAGGTTTGATCTGGTTTTTAAAAGACCCCATTAGAAAAAACAGGCCATAAATTTAGGTCTTAAAAAATCAAACTTTATGCTAAAAGTCAATGAAGATGTTTCCACCACGTATTTTCAATATTCAGAGAGGACAGCACGTGCGGTGGTACCAAACAGAATTGGTTAAAAAATATTCTCCTGATTCCCACCTCCTTCCACCACATCTGCAGTGACTCCCAAAAAGTGCTGAAAATTATTTTTGTTTGTTTTTCATTGATTTTTTTACATCTGAAATGTGAAGGCGGGGGAGTTTTCTTTTTGGAAGTGCTCATCTTTTGACATATAATATGAGGAGTAGCTACAGATGTTTTCATTCAGCTGAATAGAAACTTTTCATTAAAGGAAAGGTTTTGGTGGAAAATTTCTGGCCAGCACTATCTGAATGACATATCACATAGCTTTGTGATAGTAATAAGAGAAAAAACCTTAAGTGAAACAGACCAGAAAGTGACAGTGTGAAAAGGAGAAGCTGACTAATTAGTTTGATTGCTCAAGCAAAAAAACCACAACAAAGCAAGGTAACCAGACCCCTTCAAGCTTACTATACATTGTTCAACTAGACATTTGAAAACTCTTCCATTTTAATGCTATAAGGGCATTGTTGGCACACATGACAAGTATTGTAGCTTCAGGGGTAAGAAGTGGGACTTTTAAAAAATGTTATTTTAACTAACCCTTTAAAAGGCACCTTTTCAAAAAGCATTAGCAAATCCCATCCATGTGGCAAACAAAAGGACTCAGATATGAAAATGGGTCTGCTCTCTTGGTGTGATGCTGGTAACAATAATAACCCAGGCATCACTGTAAAACAGAAAATATTAAAGAAATGTACACCTAGAAGAGTAGAAGGTATTCTGAAAGGAGCAGTACTTTACTGTAGACTTTTATTTTTATTTTTAATTTCTAGAGGTATTATCCTTAGCTCTCATTGCTGAAGCTGAGAATCTTCAGGCCCATATACCTTTACTTCTCATGTGCAGATGCCAAATTACTGTATAGAAAAAAGGCATATATAAATAATGCAGAAAAGGATTATATTCTTTTTGATTCAGAAAAATCTGTGAAATCCTTTTTGCAGCCTTTACAGAATGAGTCTTGGTCTAGAAAAAACGCTTACAGATAAAATCTGTGCCCTGTTGCTACTTCTGCAGCTGAGATTAAATGAATTTTTAGTTTCATTTAGAAAGATTATAATCTACCAGCATGTGTTCCACACACTGTAGGAGGGTCCTTCCCTTGAACCAGTAAATACATATCTCTCAAATATTCCTTTTTGTTCTATCAGCCTGTGCACATCTTCCCACCAGAGATGCAACATTGCCATCCCATCTTTCTTCTTAATCTTACTACTTAATGATAGAAATGTATTTAGGGATGCTGCTTCCATAGTGCCAGAAGTGACAGAGTAAACATACAGTATTAAGAGGGCATGGGAAGAGGTCCTTCAGCAGCTGATAACTGCTGAGTAATAGTGGCAGGCATGAGAATAATTAAAAACTTATCCTCAAGCATGAAGACTACAGTGCAAAGGTCAAGTCAGTGTTTCATCATTTATCATTTAAGTTGAACTGTTTTTTCAAATCTGTATCCTCTGATAGCATGAAATGTGAAATTTTCTAAGTGACTTATCTTTTGTCTGTATGGCACTATATGACAGCAGTGGCAGCATCTAGTGATTCTGTCTTTGGGGAAGGGGCTAACAGGAGGGAAAAAATATATATCGGGGTTGATGGCAATTATCATGGTTCCACTGATGTCGAAGAGCCAGTTATCAAGTGGCAGGGCAAATTTACATGAGTTGAGGATCTCTGCCATCATGTATTTTATTAACTGACGGTCCTGGCTGAAATCTGATGAGGGTGAAACTTAAAAAAATTTGATTCATACAAATTCAAAATGTAAACTGTGGAATTTAGGTTTTGGTTTGGGAGACTTCAGAATGTGGGATTGATGAACTTGATCCAGCTCACAGTAAATAAAGGGCCAGTTCTAAGATGCATATCTTTGCTGGGATAACTATTTGAAACCCAGACTGAGAGCACATCCTTCCTGTATTATCTAGGTAACACAAGTTTAGTGGGAGAATTGTGACTTCTTTACAGGACACCAAACCACTGGTGGGAACCTAATAAAGTATGATAGAGAAAAGTCTTTCTCTAGTTTTAATTTCTTTTATTTTTAATATATTTTTGTTTATGGTTAAACTTCTTCAGAATTAATTAACCCTATAGCCTTCCGTGACCAATAAAGTTTAAAAATTGTAATGTATCAGCTAAATTAATTAAAACCAGCCCAAGTAATGTATTTCATATGTTAATGACATCAAATCCATAGGCTAAATGGGAAAAAATTACATTAGGGACAGGACTACAGCTACTGAAGTAAGGGAAAAGGCTGCACTGAATCATTAATGGCCTAAATATCAGGTCCGAAATAACAGTGCTTCTCAGACTCATAATCCCAAAAGGACCAACAATCTTTCATTCTTCTAGAGTAAATATACTAGGAGTCAGTTAGTTTGCTATGCCTTGGTCTTTAGCATTAGAATTTAAGTATCAAGATCTTGTGTTTTATATGAACAGTACAGATCTTATGGGAAGAGCACAGGTTAGTTCATCCAATTTGCTGTCCTTTTCACCATTTTTTTTATCTACATATCCTTCACCCCACTTTTGATTTTTCAGTGGTGCAGTAAATTTACAACAGGAAGGACATGGGAACTCTTAAGTGCAGAGCAGGAACTCAGGCTAAGGGCAGTCCTGGCAGCTATTGTCCTGAGAATACTGAAGTAATGTTGCATGCGAACAGAGGTTAATTAATCTGTTAAACCGCTTCAGAGAACATGTTGATATTTTTGTACTGTGCATATACAAAATTGTTTATATTGACTAATAGGCAATGCTGTTGCATCACTCCAGCTGTGCATCCACAGCATGTCTTGTTTTTTGAGGGAGCTCCAAACTTGGTTTCCATCAACATGCAAATGTTTTAGCAGTCCCTTAATATGGACATAAATGACAGATGCTAACACATATACAGTCCCCAATACCTATGACTGCACCTGAATCTCCTGGCTTGGCACCTTTCCCCATTGTTTAGGGCCATATTAAGGTCAGTGGAAAGCAGTAGCGGTCTTATTTTTACACATGGTATGAGGGAACAGAGTCAGGTTCTTACTGGGATGCTTTTGGCAGATCTTTCTCCCGACCTCAGCTTCCTGTCACGTCCAAAAGGGGCAGTTATTAGTGTCTCTTCCCGTCTCTTTGTTTGTATCCAGTCTCTCTATGTAATCTGCTTAAAAAGGTTCAGTGACCATTTCTATGCTAATGATTCATAAGTCTACTTTTAATGGATCCCTCATCTCAGCTGGTTTTATTGGCTCTGATCCAGGGAATTACTTAAGCATGTGCTTAGCTTTGAGTTTATTGACATTCCAAACTCAGGCCAACATCACACTTTGGAGAGCTGTCAAAATAATAACTAATTTTATTATTGAAATTGCTGTGATTTGTGCTGTAAGGTTGACGTAAAAATCGGATTAGTATTGACCCTTCTAAATAAGGGATGTTAGAAAATCATTCAGCACATAAGTGATTTCTGAAAAATTGAAGAAACAGACAACATAAATTTAAAATGAATTATATGCAGCTGAATGTCACATCTTAATAATGTATCCAGTACAGAAATCTACATTTAGGAGAGTGCATTTATAAAAACATATGAACCATATAAGCTGATATTACATCGTCTGTATCGCATGTTAAATGTGTATGTGTGTGTATATCTGTATCTGCTTGTATGTAACTGTGTATCCATATGAAATGTATACATCTATCCAGTCATCTTTGTGTTGTAAACCATGATATTAAAAATGAGATGAATAATTATTTCTGACCCCTCATATATTTTAACTGCTTGAGTAAAATTCTGAGAATTGTCTGAACAAGGCTGTTTGCCCATCTGTCTTCACACTAGGAGAATGATAGCAACTCATGTCTTGTCTTGTCTGTTGGTTATTTAGTAAATGTCAGCAGTATAATTGGTCTATAGGAACCGTGCTACTGCTGGTAATGTTTCGTGCGCTGATATGTAGACCTCAAGAAGATGGCAGTGTATACTGGTGTGTTTATAATGGGGAGAACATACTCAGAATGAACTTCACTGAAGTGTTCCTTAGCTAACAGAGAAAGGAAAAGTAGAAAATAACCTCAGACGAAATGTTCCTTAGGCACAGATAGGATCCTTATTTGAACGTATAAGGCAAGACCTAAATTTGAACACAGCCTTCATATGAGCGTGAGAGCCAGGAACAGATTGGCTTCCTGACGAAAAGTGAGTGAATTGCTTCAGCAGCCTCTCCTCATTATGTTGTTCCTGATGCCATAAACTTTGTTATAGTGATAATTGCTGCTTCTGGATTCATAAGTCTTCTCACCATTGGATCAAGAGTAGAGATCAGCTCAGGCCAAACTGCCTGGGTCTTCTGATCCTTGTGACATTAAGAAGTCGCAAGGTCTGAACTGGAGTAACCTTCCTCCTTACCATCTAATTTAAAGGGTGAACCAAAAGCTAGTGGGGAATTCCAAGTTATGGTGGATGCATCCAAACCATCTTGGATCTGTTCTTAGGAGCTAACACTTGACTAACTTAATGTCTTGTACGGGTATTTCTGAATCCTGGGTATTCACAACCAGATACCAGCTGTGGATGTGAATTTCATATTTAACCTCAATTTTTATAATCATCAGAATCAAAAATCTCAATTCCAGATGCCTCTGAAATTCAGAGCTTTGTGGCTTTCTTCTGCTCAAAATCTTAATATGTCAAGATGAGGAAGTATCAAGTTGGAAGGCAAAAGTGATCAGAGTGACAACTGAACATAGCAGGCCAAACAATTGCATGTATTTGAATGCTGAATTTATGCTGTGATACCAACAAATTCAGCAAATATGAAATATTTACAGAATATAAGATGAATATAGGCCAAGTTGAAAGGATATTAAAAATCATTCTCAAGTAATCTTCCTGCTCGCTAACAGAAGAAAGCTGATGGATATGGTTGGCTGCTAGTAGAGCTCTCCACCTGTCCTTTGGGGGGTGGCTGTGTCCTCCTCTGTTTGGTCTGATGTTTAACAGGAGCTAGAGCGGTGCCGCAACCTTTCCTGCACTGGAGGCACACATAGTCCCTCTTTTATCTAACTGGGCATTCTTCAAACACAGAATATGAGTATTGTAACATCTTACATCCTGAACAGAGATGGCTGGTAACAGATGGAAGAGGGCATGGTTTTTATTACCGTATTAGAGATCTGGGATGGAGAGTAGGTAGTGATAGGAATTCCTTGTAAATATTAGTCATCTGAAAGCTGTGGTGTGGAGACCAATCCTGTTGTCCAGACTTTCCCATTAGTTAAAGGAGAGTGAAAGACACCTGCAGAGAATGATGTCCTCAGGTCCACTGGTGATGCTTCTCTCCTGACTGTAGAGAATGGCTTATACTGGACAGCTGAGTCAGGGAAGGCAAACCCCATTCCCAGTGACAGTGGCAAACCTCCTGGAGAAGTCTGTGGTATAGTTAAGAGTTGGAAGCAGGTATCCAGAATCCTGTGTCTTGTGTGCAATGCTGTTCTTTATTTTTAAAAGGTGAATGTTTGGTGACAAAGAAGGATGGAAGAAAGGAAAAAAAACAAAACTGAGAGTCATCAGTGTAGATCTGGAGCTTATTCCTGAGAAATGCTATCCATTTCAGAGATCTGAAATTAATCTGAAGGCTGTATGGAACGTGAAGAAGTGAGAATGTGGCTGTGAGGCAGACAAAGTGTGATTAGTTAGCAGACAAGCAGGTTCTAATTGCAGTAGAGAGCTGAATGTGACAAAACAGACCATCCCCCTCATCTTGCAAAGATGGCCTACTGTGCCGTGTGACAATGACAGATAAGGGAGTGTCATTTAAAATAATATAAATTGAGAAGCAGTTCGCTTTGTAGGTCTGACTGATGAAGCCACCCAGAAAGTAAGACCTCCTCCAAAAGGGATTAGTGATTTAAACACAAGCCTTGGTGTCCTCCAAAGGACTGCAAAGGTGAAAAGCCGTCATATCAAAGGAAAAATGGCACTTTGCTACTTAGTCTCTGTTCTCAGGATGAATGGCAGGCAAGGGAAAGGAGACTGAAGATGTCAAAAAATAAAACATCAGTAAAAGAGTAAGAAAAGGAGACGATTTGTAAAACAATTTTAAGTTCATTTGTGATAAAATAGAACCTATTTACAGAAATGTCTACAGCAACCTTCTTTCATTTGAAAAACCTTATACTCCTGCATCAGCTGAAGTTAGCAGGAGTCATATCTGAGTAAGATTTGATTTTTATACAGGAGCAGTTTCTTTGATTTCATTTTATTTGTTTTCTGGCACTGTCTGCCCTGCCATGTACTTACATTTATTTTTCTTTTCTGTGGAACAGGTTTTTTTTCACTACTTGTACCACCGATGTTTCCCTTTACAAAACAGCTGATGGTCCCTATATGCAATATGGATACGTGCATGAGTACTCTGGTTCAGTCCAGTGAGGGTCCTTAAATGCAACGTTCCCTTAACAGTGTGTCACTGGCAGCTCTTTTAAACTCTGCCACTCGTCACTGGAATGGGGACTTCACTTCGAGCTCCCCGCTGTCGTCTTCACAGCCATTGTATGTCCCTCACTTTTCTTGCACCATGAGAAGAGGAGAGTGTGTAGGTAACTCTACATTACTCTCACATGAAAGCTAGTATTTTCAGAGAGGTGGTCAAGGAGACAGTGGAATTCACACTAGAGAGTCCATGTGCGTACAAAGAGAAAGCACTATGCCAACAAAGCTGCCTCAGTACAACCATCTAGCATAGATGAGATGCAGAGACTGGTGACCCAAATTACCTCACTCAGCATGGGGACATGAGAATTTTGTTTTTATCAGGGTCATCACCTGTACCCTGTTCAGCCTTTGTTTCATTTCCCCCATCTCATCCCATAAAATGCTTAATCTCTCTCAACGATATCTTAAAGGGGACTAATGATGTGGTTTGATTCACTTATAACACACCCATCCTCAAATCTCTTTCAGGAGGTGCCAAGTGCTTCTTTCTAAATGTACCAGCTTTTTGTATGCCAGTGGTTGGAGATACTCAAATCCAGTAATTCTAAAAGCTGAGCCACCTCTGAGAGTTCTGGCCTTAGTCAGATGGGTTTTGAAGTTTGAAACAAGATCTCTGTGTTTAGTTCATCTGGTGCTAAAAAACTACACACTTTATGTTGTTTAACATGTGTTTGTGTTATTTAACAGATGCACCTGGCAAAAGCACACACACCCTTTGCATCTCCTCGCCCTTCCCTCTCCCAGCGTTGCGCTTTCAGTCCTGGTCGGGTAAGGGATTCAGTTTCCATTCCCATGCTCCCTGTATTGACAGATTATTTCAGATGAAAGAGACAAAGCAAAGGGAACAGGAATTCAGAAAAGCAGCTTGGAATGACAAGAGATGCTTATTGCCAAATGCCCAATCTATCACCATCAGCATCACTGAATCCAACATCTTTCTGCACTTTTGAATCATCACGGGCTTTATACAGCCCCCCCTCCTCCAGTTTCTAAATCTCTTTGTCAACCTGTATCATTTTTCTTTCTAGTGGATATTATTTTCTTGGGTTTTTCTTTGCTTCCATGCATATTTTTATGCAAGTCAGAAAAGATGTTTTGTCACCTGCAGTTCAGCTGCCAACTGAAACTGGCTGGCGTGTGCACATTAGGCCAGAAATCTGCAAGCTTCACTGGCTGCTAATAAAGTGGCAGATTGATGTTAAGATTGTCTGACTTTTAAGTCGCTATATATAGAGTCAGCCTTGTTAGCCTTATTATTTATTTATATAATACTAAAGATATACGTGGCACTTCACTAACAAATGAGAAGATGAAATCCCTACACTGAGCCACTTATAGTCTAGTTTGGATTACTATGATGTATAAAAGATCAGTGGACACCTGCAGGAGTAGGGGCAAATAACACTGTGGAGGAACCAAGTCATGTAAGGCTCCATGAAAGCAGCAAAGATTTAACACTGATGGCTTTAAGGACATCCTTCATGGTGACTGTGGGTAAAGTCTTTGCACTGCCGCCCCAGAGAGTTGGATTTAACAGCTGAGTCTTCAACAGATCTCCTGTTCAAGCCTTAACAGTGCGTAGTGTGAACTGCTGTTGTGCTTCAAAATAAGGTCTGAACTATGTGCTTAGTTTTAGCTTTTGGCATCTTGACTTCAGTAGACCTGTGCCAGCTTACATCAGCTGAGGATCTGTCCCTGAAAACAGAAACCCACAAACTACCTACCTTAGCTGAGTTCTGAAGAGCCATCTGCAAACATTTGTGCTGTTTTGTCTGATGTCACTAGGGTTTATTTGTAATTTATCTGGCAGTAGAAGGTGGAATACGCCTAGCGTACCATTTCCAAGAGAGGTATGTTGGATAGTAAATTAGTGTTAACATACTTTATTTTTTTCAGCCTTAATGGGGATTTTCTTCTGCTATTGCATGAGACACACAAACAATTTCAAATCTTTATTTTTTTTTCTCTTGACTTATTGACAAAGCAATGAGCCAGCTCTAACGCTGATCTCTAAGGTATGCAGGCATTCTTTTCAGCAGGCAAAGGTTTTGTTTATGACAACCTGTTATTCTTATCCCATTGTTCCACTTTCTGCCTTATCTGTTGATGCTTCATTCTTCACATTAGACATTTGTTGCTGGTGGGCTGTGTTATCAAGTGCTCTAGGACATCTTAGCTAAGGGATGCGTCTCTCGAGTAGCATGTCAGAGGGATCTTCAAAGAAGTCTTAACAAAGGATGCATTTGAAGGCAAGAGAAGTCTGGCTATTTTAACTATTCTTTCTTTTGATCTCTGAAAGTAGATTGTGAATGCGACTGCTCTGTATTTTCCTGTCAGGTCCCTTGACTCTTTTTCTAAAAGGTTATGTTAGTTACTTTCTAGTCCAAAGGGACTCTTTCCTGTACTAAATGCATTTCTGAAAATGTCAGCTGAAACTCCTCCACCTTCTATTCTTGTTTGTTTTTAATATTCTGAGTTTCATACTGCCTGAATCTTAGAGCACCATCAATTTTCAGATCTTTCAAACTTTTCAGAGAAGTTTGGTGCTATTGAATGTCTTGTTTGTCCTTATCACTTTGCTCTCTGACGACAAAAGTGATTCACCTTTTGCATTTCAGAACACAGTTTACCACTTTAGTACTACTGTTATTGTCTACTCCTCTGCAGCCTCCCCTGCCCTTGTGCAACAAACAGGTTTGAAAATCTGTTTGCCAATCTGTAGTTCTCTTACTGATTCTTTGCTTTAATTTTCACTGCTTTAATTAAAAAGCAACAACAACCCTGTCTCAAGATAAACTAAAATAGAAGTTATTGTTTAAGACTCATAAGCAGAATCAGCTTCCTTTCAGTTTTACTGGGTTTTGTCTATAAATTGCCTGCTGTTGTTGAATTAGCATAGGTAGAGCTGTACAGGAACTGAATTACTGTGGATTTTAATTTTTCTTTTAAAATCAGAATAAAAATGGCAAATTAAGAAAAATTTTCATGAAAAAAATATATTTCATTCTGGTCAGCTGACACATTTCTTTTCACTAAAATCAGGAATTTAATGTCAGTTTTGACAATCATAATTTTCCAGAATTTGAAGATAAAATGTGTTTAAAGATCAACATGATTTGAAAAGTAAAACTAGTGCATTTATTACTCCAAGTGGGAAAAGTTCAATTTTTACATTGTACCCAGGCTTCTCTTTTTTCTTAATTGCACCATCTGGTCTAATAAAATATGTTACATCTCCTTGCAAACTGATTCAGTGATGGATATGGGTAACTCTTACATATTTAAAAATCCTAACTGGTATGCTGTTTATAAAATTGTTGTAGTTTTATCTGTGTGATAATCAGAATGACTGGTGTTAAGAAAGGTGAGAAAGAGAGATGGATTCCTTAAAAGGTGCAGGAGTGTTAGTGAGGGAGGCTGTACCAGAATGTGGGAACTTCAGAATTAAGACTAAAACGACTGTAGGCATACATGCAAATGTGTTTGCTTCTCTGAAACCTAAATACTAATATGGATTTCTTGTCAAGTCTTTTTATTAACCATTTTCAAGATGGCTGGTTATAGCATCTGATGGGCAAATCTCTTGATGGCTGTAATCTGCTACTTTACTGTAGCCAAGTGCTTCCCTGGGACTGCTCGATTCCATTTCTTCCCACTTCAGACATCAGAGACAACGTATCAGCAGTCTACCTGGGTGACGTGGTTAATCTATCCGGAAGGGAACTGGGAGAGATGGGAGGAATTTTAATGAAAGATTTGCTATTCATAATAAAAGAAGATGCCATTCTTTTTATTACAGTTTTCCAGTCAACCTGGAGCTGATTCCTAGTCTGGTAAGCTATAATAGTGATCAGTTTACACAGGTGAAATTAGAGAGACACACAAGAAAAACAATGTGTAAAACTGAAACATAGTATGAGACTTGGCATCTTCAATAGGAGACAGTTTTATCTTGTGCTTCCTTGCATACGTATGTTCACAGGGAAAGAAATAATGAAGACAAACAGAGATTTTTCCATTTCGCCATGGAGAGTTTGACATACTCCCAAAATGACAGCAGAGATGAAAGGCGGACAGATACAGGTGTGATTTCTAATGCTCACTGTAACTCTACATAGTGTAGCCCAAGCACATAGAGCCTGGAGTGACTATTTTAATTTAGGTAGCCTTGGGTTTACAACTTGTAAATCAGAGTCTCTACCTGTGCCATGTACTTTGTTGTGGATTGTTTAGTATCTTGAAGGCATTTTGAAGTACCAGCATTCCCAATGCCTTAAGTTAGGCATCATTTTGCTCTTTGTACCTTCATATTATATAATTTTGTCTCATTCCTATTTAGTCATTTTTAAACAGAAGTCAATCCCAAGCAGAAATGCTCAAGAGCGGGTTCATTGCTGGGGGTGTGCGGCAGCAATTGCATGTACCACAGAGCAGCCAACACAGAATGGGCATCACAGGAACTGGAAGTTTCTGCGTGAGGAAGACCCACACACTGGAAGGTCACTGTGCTAAAAGAGAGAAGACTCTCCACTGAAAGCAAATTTAGGGTCTTATTTAACAAAGGTCACCAGCAGTGTGAAAAAAGCTAGTGAGGATCTGAATTTGAAAGGCTTTACCAGGTTTCAAGAGGAGGTACACCTGTAGTGGTGCACCCAGCTTGCTGTGGTGGTGCTCTCCCCACCCCCTTTTTTCTGGGTCTCACTATGATCTCAGAAATCCGTGCCTTAGCCTTTGTGTAATCAGTTGGGCAGTTAAGCATCCCTTGATCGTACCAGAAACTCTCTCACAGCTAAGGATGGAATAATACTGACTGTACTGACAACTTCTGTCACCTGGCCAACACTAGAAGCCCAAGCAAAACAGCCTCGTAACTCGAGCAAAACAAGCCTCGGTAGCTTGAGAAAAACAGGTCTCAGTACATCCCTTATCTGAATTGTATCTCGAGCAGAACAGGTATCATTGCAACTGGAATTTTGAGAATTCCAGCAATTACCAACTCAAATTGTGGCCAGAATGGAAATTTACTAATTACTAAAGTCAATCATCTTGCAAACCTATAAACAGCGGGCCTAAGCGAGACCCTTTGAGCTCTCCTGGACCGCAGTGGGCTGCAAACAGCATCTCCCTCCGAGTGGGACGGCTCTCAGAGCTTGCCAAACTCTCCAGTTTGCAAAGTTTGGAGGATCGTTGCTGAAAACAGACAACGGAGCCTGGGCGCGAAACCCTTTACTCCTCGAGACTCAACCTTCAACCACTGTGAAATGCTAAGGCGTTTGAAGTGACTGTTTCACTGAACTCGAGTGAAATTTTTCTAATATGTATACCTATCTTCATACTTTTATTTCTTAGTATGTATATCTCTATACTTACATATATCTCTCTCTTTGTGTTTGTGTGCATGCACGTGTAAATCGATTCAAATATCCTATAACAATTTAAGCCACTGTTAGGATCATAGTAAATCCTATTGAATTACTTTGTAGATGTTAAATTAGTCAATGATTAAGTGCTGTTAGATGAAAAGTACTGCTAAATCCTGCTGCTAAATACCCAACTCCTGGTATGTCTTAGACATAAACCATTGACCAAGTCTGGGACTAGGGGTAGATCCAGCTGCACCCAGACTCCTCTCTGAGAAGGAGTTTAGAAAACAAGGAGGTCTACTCTGAACCTCGTGGCTCGACGGGAGGGTCTCCCCTACCCGTTCCTCTTTTATCTCTGATTTCTATGTAGATAGCTCTAGTTCGATTTTAACTTGATCTTTCCTATGTATATCTCTTTCACGTAGTAACAGAGTGAACCTTGCCATCGAATTTTGTTAAGTCACCCTTTTATAATTCATATTAAAAACACTTTTGCTAATACCTTTGATGGTGACTCTTTGAGCAACCCTAAACCACTCATTCATGACAACATCTCCCCTTTAAATAATGCCTAGTTATTTACCAATAAGTGCTTTACTATTCTCTCAGTTAATCCTGAATGTCTATCCAATCCAGAAAGATCATGTTCATGTAGTAAAATGAAGATGCTTTTACCTCATCAGTCTCAGAATATTACCTTACTATCTCCATATTTGTTATTATATGAAGTATGTTCACATATGTGGTATGTAGGAATGTTAGAATACATTGTTCATGAAATATGATTCTTTTCTTTTCTAGTTCAAGTGTGAATTTTATCCTTATGGCCCACAGTGTAGGAAACTGTGACATATATTTACAACAAAGTCTGTTTCCAAACTTGAAGAAACAAACTAAGACAACCAGGCAAACGCATGTTTTCAAGTATTAAAAAAAAGTTTCCAAAGGGAAAGAAAATTCTTTACAAGAGGAAGGAGATGCTTCTTTATCCCTGATCTCTCTTTTGAATGTCAAATCTAAGGCTGTAAATGGGATGCAATCCAAAGGGGTGATTGCCGTTGGTATCGATATACCCAAGTTAGCTGTCAGTTAATGTGTTTGGATCTGAAGAGCTACAGTTATGAAGTGCTTATTGAGAATTTTATCTGACTTTATGCAGCCTGTACCATTGGGCAAGGTGCTGTTTGAGTACCTGAGTACAATCTTTCTCTCACCTAATTGTAGAAAACAGCACTAGAAGGGACCCTGACAAGTCCTTTCATCCTTCCTCCGCTGCTCTTCATCCTAAACTAATCTCATTTGTTCCTGAAAACCAGAGTGATGAGGTCTCCAGAGCCACCCTGTGCAACCGTTTCCAGTGTTTTACTCTCTTTGTTACAGCATTTTATCTATTGTCTAACCTGAATGTCCCTTCTGTCAATTTAAGCCCATTACTTTTTGTCCTATTCACAGTGAATGCAAAGGGCAGGATATCCCCGCTGTTCTTTGTAAGAATTTCTCACATACCTGAAAACTGTTAGTGCGTCTCTTTTCTCTCTTCTCCAGAGAAGATGAGCCTCTAACAGTAACACAAAGAGAAATAATAATAGTAATAATAACTATCAAGCCCTATTCACTGATAACGTCTTTCCAAGTCATCTTTCCACGTTATCGCCATGAGATAAATACAGAGCGGCGACCTGCGTTAGGGCGCAGGCTGCTACCGGAGCCCCCGTCCGCAGTGCACCTGGGGTTTGCAGCCCGCGCAGGGCCCCCTCGAACCCCCCGGAGGTGACCCCGGAAGCCGGCCCGGCCCGGGGGCGCCGG
>NW_009610596.1:0-1173 GCF_000690535.1 Cariama cristata
CAGGCCGGTGGCCGTGGGCGGGCTGTACCTGTAGTAGTCCTCCTTGCAGTAAATGCTGCCGTCCTTGCTGAAGCAGGTGAGCTCGGACTCCAGGTTGAGTTTACATTCACAGCACTTCAGGCAGCGCATGTGCCACTGTTTATCCACGGCCAGGAGGTAATAGCGGTCGGAGATCTTCCCCCCGCAGCCGGCGCACAGGGCAGCCCTGTCACTGCTGATGGAAGGCATGGTCTGCGGGGGGAGAACAGTTACAGACCGTTAGCGAGAGGGAGAAACTCCTGCGCGCTGCTGGGCTCCCCCCTCCCCGCCCCTGCCCTTGGAGGGGCTTGGCAGAGGAGAGGGGGCTCCGAGCCCCGGCCCGCCTCCTGCGCCCGCGTCCCCGGGGTATCCCGCCTTCCCGGGAGGAAGGCGAGACAAGAAGGAAAACACCCTGGGTTTTAGGGAAGGCGTCCGGATGGGACCCAGGATTTTGTTGTCGTTGGATTTTCCAGTCCCAGAACAAGCAGAGATGCTGTTCAATAAACAGGCGCAGTCATCACGGAGTAGGGCAAATCGCGGACAGTTAATTTTAAAATTTATTATTATGGATATACACACTGAGAGTGTCTGCCTAGTTAATGCTCTGAGAGTGCGCGTATGTGGAGCGTGTCTGTGTGTGTATTTTCCTAGCTATAAAATTCCGAGTGAATTACGATCAAACCCCCTAGCAGTCACGGTGCTACAGACGCAGCTCTCCCTGCAAGCCGGCTCCAAACCCGCCGTGACCCGGGGCACTAACGGGGCCACTAAACGGGGCTGCGGCGGGGACGAGCGTTACTAAACCAGAGGTGCGCAACGTTTTATCAGGAAAACGTCTAGGAAAAAAAGTGGGGAAAAAAACAACAGAGCACTTCAGATTATGCTGGGATAAACTTGGAAGCAATAAAACTAAATGTAACCCCTATATAATTTAATAGTTTAGTGTCAAATCGCAATCCAGTCGAAACCCTGCAAAAAACAAATACATACATATTCTGCCAACTTCTCCCAAAAAAGAAAGGGAGGGAAATATCGGAAACCACGGTTATTTGTTTTAGCAGGCACCCTAAAACAGGATCCAAGAGAGGGGGCTGGAGCGGAGCAGCGTTCAGGGCAGACCCGGCCACGCGCGGCGGCGGCTGTCCCCGGCGCCCC
>NW_009610597.1:0-297 GCF_000690535.1 Cariama cristata
CCCACGCCCGCAGGCCTCTGGGCTCCCTGTGAAATCACCCCAAAGCTCCCAGTGCCTCCGGGCTCCCCACTAAACCCCGCTCTGACAGTGCGGTGCCTCCAGAATCCCAGTTAATCACCCCCCCATTCCCTGGGGTGCCTCTGTGCTCCCCATTAAACCACCCCAAGCCATGGGGTGCCTCTGGGCTCTCTGTTAAACACCCCCATGGTCTCTGGGCTCCCAGTTAAATCCTCTCCCTGGCTGTGGGGTGCCTCCTGGCTCCCCATTAAACATCTCCCCAGCCAGGGGGTACCCCTA
>NW_009610597.1:580-844 GCF_000690535.1 Cariama cristata
TGGGCTCGCCATTAGCCGCGCCCCAAGCTCCTAAGTGCTTCCAGGCTCCCCATTAAACCCCCTGAGACCCCCAGGTGCCTCCTTGTTCCCCGCACTGACCCTGTCTCCCTCTTTCTCTCCCCTTCTACCCAGGCAGCAACTTTGGCGGCGGGGGGAACTACAACGATTTCGGCAGTTACAACAACCAGTCGTCCAATTTTGGCCCCATGAAGGGGGGCAACTTCGGGGGCAGGAGCTCGGGGCCGTACGGCGGCGGTGAGTCCC
>NW_009610598.1:0-41490 GCF_000690535.1 Cariama cristata
GTGTCAAAGGCCTTGCTGAAGTCTGGGTAAACTACATCTACAGTCTTTCCCTCATCCACTGAGTCATTACACAATATACATAGCTTTATAAATATTTTTCTAATTATTTTTCTTCTGTGTAGATGATTTATTGACAGTTTTCCACCTTGTGCTTATCCTGTAACAATAGTGCTTGGGATTTTGTTTCAAAAAATCCATTTATGTTTCTTTACCTGTCCTATTATTATTTTGTGGCTTTCTGTACTTTAAGGACATCTGTTTCTGGACAGATACCTGCTACTGGCCTCTTCATTGTTTCTACATTGTCTTGTGATGGCCAGTTGCCATTACTGCACCTTCTCTCCAGCTGTTAGCAATTTTCACATTATGTAGTTCAATCCACTTGCTTTATTAGAAATCTTATTTGTCCTTGAACATGTGCAATATGCATAGAAATGAGTATATTATCAAATTAACATATAAAAGTCCTTGAAACTGATATTTCTGGGAATGTGATTTAACTCATGCACTATGTTAGTCACAGCATTCTGCTTTTATCAAACAGAATAAAGGAGCTATTCTTGTCAAGAAGAAAATAGAACAGCAAAAAAAAATGTGTCAAAAGTTTACAAAAGCAGCAAGGTAACATCAATAGGGAACTAGCTGTGCTATATGAAAGATGAAAAGGAACTAGTTTAAATGGGTACAGTTGGACAAGATTAGGATAGCTGGGTACCTTTTAGTGCACGTGGGTAAGTAATCACAATTATTGTCTTGAATCAGTCCGGGGCTAACTTCAGAAGGTGGTGCATCTTAGAATAGCATTATTGTCACACAGAATGTCATTTCCAGGAATAACACCTAAGGCTTCAGAGGTATATTGGTGCTTAAAAGCAGATTTGCTGGCTTTCTGGCATAAAAATTTTGATCAGCTTTATTGATAAAATAATGACATGGAGTATTTGAGACACTTTTAGCTTTGTGATTTAAAAACAAGTAAGAATAGTCCTAAAGTTCTAACATGCTAGAAAGGAAGTGCCATTCTTAAAGGAACTTACTTAGACTATGAAAATTGCTGTTTGGGACCATGCAGAGTTTTAAGGCGGGAGACCAAACCAGACTAAAAATGTGGCTGTAGTGATGAGCAGTACCATTTGAATATTTTACAGTACTAATATGAGAAGTGAGATTTCTAAACCATTTGAATATTTTACAGTACTAATATGAGAAGTAACATGAGATTTCTAAACTTCTGTGCACAAACCTAGCACTGTGGAAACATGGTATTACTTTTGCCAATAATTTTGGTTCCGTTTATTTGTATGGATGTGTGCATTAAAATCACAGTTGTACTGTGGTATGTATATATCATAGGTACTTCATATGTATATTCCTAATGAAAAAGTTCTAGTGTTAAAGATAAGGAACATTTCTTACTTGTGAAGAATGTGAGTCTAACCTCAGCAATTTTTTGGCAAGACAAGGTGCATCCTTCATGTGATTGTTGGGGAGAGGTGAAGGGAGATTAACCCATGAACACATTCAGGTGAAAGCTACATTTAACTGCAAACTTGAAGAGTAAATTTTAGTTTAAAATAATTTTTTTGCTACCGTTATGCTTACAAAAAATGTCTGTAGTAGCTATGTTGTTGCCATGATAGTCTTCAATGCTGCATGATATGATATGCTACATAATACAAATTGGACTACTGTCTGTAGGCTTACATTTGGTATGCAGCTGTCTGTAGTTCTGCAGGATTGGTTTTAGGAATTGCCAGTTAAAAAAAAAAACACATTAATTTTGGAGCTATGAACTGTGTGTATTCAAACATCCATCCCTGATGGACCAGTTCCCTGGTAATTTCTGTGTCCAAAGCCTGTTCTTCTGATCCTTGCTCAACTCAGAGAAAGTTTTCATCTCTTCTGTGACAATTTCTCACTCCACCTTTTTAAAAATCGGCTGTTTAGTCTCAGTTAGTCTAGAGTCCATCAAGAGTCAGTCCCCAGGAGAGGCACTTGGGTTTTTTCCCCCTCAAGAAGTAGTCACTTCCAGAAGGTGGTTTTTCTGTCTTCTGTCTCTTTCCCCAGGCTGCACGGAGAGTGCAGATTTAGACGAACAACTTTTTTTTGCATATGTGTGGAAAATTAGTCCCACCTAAATCATGATAGAAATGGTCCTGGTTCTTTGGCCTTATGTTCATACACTCATGGAAAGCATTGAGAAAATCTTCCAATTAATATTTTATGAAGGCTGAGTCCTCTTTAGAAAGCCCATGTGAAATATGCATATGTGATAGCAACTAAAAAAAGAAAGACCTTTTCTTTTGCACTGTCCAGAAAGAATTCAACATACTTATTTCTGTAATTCACTCTAAAAATGTAATTGAATGAGCCTACAGATTTACTTAGTAAATTGTCATCTAAATCCATTGAGCAAATAAGTGTTTACTGTAACAGTCCAGAAATCTTTATAAATGTAATAGTTAATCCTTTATAATTCAGGTCCGCAAAAAATGTCTGCCAATATTACTTTCTCATAATTGAAACATATTCATCTTTCTAAGCAGAGGAAGTGCGTTTGTCATATTTAACAGGAGATCTAGGGAGGAGAATGCAGTTTTCTATCTGAATCTTTAGTAGGTCGAGCGTACAAAAAACAACTGAGTGTCATGAAAAGACATTTTTTTTTGTGTAGATACAAAGAAACCCCCCACTGCAAAGGTAGTCAAGGTCTATACTAAGGGATAGCTTTCAAAAACTTAAGTTTTGGGTTATTTCAATACCGTCACTTTAGAGCCTGATTACGGAAAGGAGAAAATGATACATGGAGGATAAATGAAGGAACATTCAGTGTTTTATTTTTTGGCATTATTAGTACATTTTAGATGGCATGCACTAATAAAACTCAGAGCAAAGCATTGGAATTTGGCTTGAATTACATGTTTTATTTCTTCCAACAGAGATAAATTAAAACTAATCCTGTGTGAGCTGGTTTGAGTTTAGCATTTCACAATCAATGCGGTTAAGTAAGCAGTTGAACTAAACTATACTATACATGTCAAATCTTTTCTTATAAACTAATGCTTTTGAGTTTAGTATAGAAAAAGCACTTCTCACTGTTATACTCCGAACAGCATATGTGGTAATACACAAAATAAATATCCATAGAGCAAACCTGCTTTTAGTCTCAGTAGCTTGTGGATTGAAGTTAAAAAGAAATCCAAAACTCTCTGTGACAAGCAATGAATTTTAACCCATGAGACTAATAAAACAATGGCTAGTATGCAACCTGGCTCACAGAAAGATGATTTAATGTCTCTAGCACTCCAGAAAACCTTGGCGTGACCTTCAGTCTCAAAGACAATTTCACCTGTTGCAAAGCTTCTTTGAAGTCCACATGTTTTTGAATTATCAAAACATGCCTTAGAATCAAAAGCTCAAAGTTTTACTTCTTTTTGGTTTTGTTTTGGTGGTTTTTTTGTTTTGTTTTGTTTTTAAAAGCCATGTGTAGCTGTAAAGGTTTTGCTTCTTTCCATTGGAATAGAAAGAACAGTTTTCATAAACCACGTGACAGTATTATTGCAATGGGTGCAATGTGTATACTTTTTTTCTTAACCATTTTGAAAATTAGCAATATGAACAGCAAATTTTTAATAATAATGCCATTAATAACATACTTATTAATAAAATTGAAGATTTAAAAATGGTTAGTAATAGGATAATAAGAAATTGGATATCATAGATGATAGTCAAAAAGGAAGGGGACAATGGAACACAAAGCTGCTATAGAAATTAATCTGATGGAGCTGTAAAGGGTACTCATACATGTTAAAGACAATATAGTATCAAGAAGAAAAATAAGAGACAAATCCATTTTAAAAGCACTTGATGAAATTAGATGTCTTTTACCATTGCCAACTGCAAAGAACAGGTGAATTTTCCTGTAACTTAACTGCAAATATTACTTTTATTCAGGAATCCAACTCCTTTTTCACTAAGTATAAAAATAAAAAATTGTAGAATATACTAATAAACATAATTTTCAGTCATCCGAAAGATAAGTAGGAGATGAGTAAAAGGATGGATTTGTGAACAACAAACCATATTAAGCAAGTCTGATTTCACTCTACAACAGCGTAGCGGCTTTTGTGAATGAGGGAGAGGCAGCAGGAGTTGTGTGTTTTCATTTTAACAAGGCTTTTGAAAATGTCTCAAATGGCATTCTCATAAACTATCTAGGGAAATACAATCTAGGTCATTTATTGGCAACAGTAAGGGCTGTATGCCAGATTGAATTTCCCCCTCTAAATTATGTGATTAAGAACCTGGTGTAAATTGGGAGATGTCACTTCTCAGACAAGATGCTTCTTGCTGGCAGTGTGTCTCCTCTATGAAAGATAGTGGCTTCTCGTATATATCCCTACCACTGTGCTGTGATTCCTGTTGTCAGGGCAGGCACAAGAAAAGAGACAGAAATACAGGATGAGAAGGCTGTAACAAGCAATAGCTCAAAGAGGCTGATCTCTGCCTGTTAGCCAGTTTTATTAGCTCTCCTGATGACAACTGCAAAGGCTGCTGAAAACATAATATTTACAGAATAGTCTCCTTTGAACAGGTACAAGTATAACCCTGCACCTGGCTTCTGGCCTTTCTTGCAGCAACGCAAAATTTATGCACAGTTTTTTAAGTAACTCTTGCTGTTGATTTGGTGGTGGTTGAAAAGTACCCCAAAATTATCATCAAGTTGGTGGGGCTTTACAGAAGTGTCTAAAATCTTGTACTTTTTTTTTTTTTTTTCTTTTTTGGTGACTAGGATGCTAGAATTGGATGTTAGAGTATAATTATTAAATTTCACAAGATTTAGAGGAGCTCCCAGTACACTGAAAGACAGGATTAGAAATTAGAATAGCGTTTACAAATTCAAAAAATAGTTTGAAAAGTATAAGATACAATTTAGTAAGGAAAAACATTTAAGTGTAAATAATTCAAGCACAAGGGTTATACAGAAAATGATCTGATGTTATAGAACACTGGAAATAGACTATATCATGCTGTTGTGAAAAAGGAAAAGTGGGATTTTTGCCATAGCCTTTTAAGCACCTTTACTACTGTTCATTTGCTATGCCTGTTAGCCTTTCGGATCTGCTAATAACTTTTGAATTAGGCACCTCCACACCAGTCATCTTTTTAAAAATTCTGTGGCTTGGTTTCTTTATACCTGCAAATTAAGTCTTCTGTGAAGCACATTTTTTAAAACTGACATGATTTTACAGAATGTGGTTTCCATCTCTTGCTATGGAGTATTTGGGTACTTCACTGCATTCAGGTCATGATGACACACACAGCAGCTGTGCTGGTCAAACAGGCTTAGAGAGTCCCTGTTTTCCACTCCTGCTGTCAGTCATCCTGACTCTCATGCCACCCCTTTTGCTGTGTTGTGCTGGGATAACTATCCGTGGGCTAGTATGGAGCTGAATCAGGGAACTGGTCCACCTGAAAAATAACACTGTAAAAGCCCACAGCCAAACAGAAGGTGAAGTTCATAAACAGAAGGCAGGAAAGACTCTGTGAAGATCTCGGGAACAGCTGAGGCACACTACCACTGAAGAGATTTATACAATCATAATCTCAGGGATGTCCACAAAGGGCAGCTTCACAACATTTACTTATTGGGGCATTCATCCTGGGAGTTGGCCCATTAATATTTTGTACTAACAAAGGTCAGAATGGGTCACAAAAAGTGATTGAGTAGGTAATGAGACATAACACTATGGATAATTTTTTGCTACTTGGTCCATAGCAAGTGGAACTGCTCAGCAGTGAAACTAAAGCGTTGCATTTGGAGTCACTGCCGACAGCTTGAGAAATAACAGGTGATGAAGAATGAATCAGCACCAACAGCTAACTGTTCATTCTCTGCTAAACAGACTGTCAAAAAAGCAAAGCTTGGCTTAGAAGTACAAGAATTAATTAGTTGGTGTCATGAATAGAAGCAATGATCATTAGTGTGCCACCTGGACATATTCACATCCACTGATATCAGTGGATGGTGCTGATATCATCAGCAGTAGGGAGCAGGACAAATTCAAGCCAGGAAAGTAAGAGTGACCTGGCTCAGCTTCTGAGTTTGTTTTGGAGCTAGATTAGTAGCAGAGTTCTCTCTCTGGTGAATGACTGATCTGTTACTTGTCAACTAAACAAGCCGAAACAGAAGAAAAACAAAGCAACTCACCACTTCCAAATGAAGTGGAGTGTGGGTGTCAGGTATGCTCAGCTATTCAGAGTGAATCTGTCAGCCCTAAACCTGCACATTCTGACAGCTGCTGTTGCTATACATGGGGAAGAGGATCAAAGAAAAAGATATTGAGAACAACACAGATAAAGTCTTCTGGAGTCTTCAACTCCAAATACTTCTTGTATGTGAGAACAGCAAAAAAATCTTTATGAAAAGTTGAAAAATACTTCCATAGCATTAATGAGGAAGTATTCTTCTGTTAACACAGCTTAATTCAGTGATTCACAGACCATATCTCGTCCCATGTAACTTTAGGTACTAGTGTGTAAATTTTGAGTGTAGTCATCTTAAGGTCTTGTGTCATCATCAGAAAGTTACTTTCACACTAAGTAACTTTTCAGAGTTGAGCCTTCCTAAAGTCTGAGTCGCCTCTGGAAGTAGCTCCCTTTCTGGCTTGGAGTCACTCGGTGCCTGGAGCTGATGCTGTCTCAGTTATAGGTGCTGTTGACAGTTACAGAATACCGCTGGCACAAAAGGTTTCTCAGCTTAGCTCCAAACAGATGCAACAGCTCTATTTCCCCTCAAGTCCCTCTCTGATCCAGAGGTATAGCAATGAAGAGGAGTGAAGGGACTGTAACTAAAATGCATCGTGAGCTGAATATTTTCAGCTGTGGCAATTCTGTACCATCAGATAAACCTCTGACCAACACAAGAATGAAAAACTGTGTTTGTTTAGGTCTCCAGCAGAGTGACACCTAGGAAAAACGTCAGTTTTGGGTATGATTGGAAGTGTGGTGCTTAACAGAGTACATGTTGCTTCATCAACCTGAAGAGAGGGTTGTTCGTAAGCAATGAACAAACTAGCTCAAAATTTGTACCAGTTAGCACAAGTGAGAGATGCTGACTTGACATCTTTGGAGACTATCCGTAATTTTTTCTTCTTTTTTTTTTCCATCTTTTTCCAGTTTGACCATCAAGCATACATCTTTGGAGACTATCCATAATTTTTTCTTCTTTTTTTTCCTTCTTTTTCTTTTTCCAGTTTGGCCATCAAGCATACACACACTCTCCTCAACCAGCTTTCGCAGGACTTCTTTGCTAATGGTCAGTCTTCAGTCACTGTTGAGATAATTAGCAATAATAAATATTACTTGTGTTTGTGAAGCTATGTTTATTTTCTGGAACTCTCTTTCTTACATTGTGTATCCCTGTCTTAAAATTAATTTTGTATTGCACTCTGAACTACATTATATTTTTAAAATAGTTAAATAATTTCCATTTTCCTGAGGAGTAATATTGGAAATAGTGGTGCTTGATAGTCATTAATATTACACTCTGGAATCTGTTTATTTTTTTCCCTGACTTCTTTGTAGAAATAGTCTAAGTGGTGGCATACAAGAGAGAATTGTAGTAAATTACAGCAAAACAATTGGAGAATGAGCTTAGTTTGCAAACAGGCATTTTTACTTCTATTTTCTGGACTTCTTCATACCAAATAAAATCTTTGGTGTCTTATAGGTAATAAGATAAAGATTAAAGAAACTAATGACTAAACAAAAAAAGAAAGTTTAATATTTTATCATTTAGATACAGAAAGCAATTAAATTCCTCCTCATACTACAAAAACTGCAGTAAACCTGCTACTACTTAGAGTACCTCTTAGTTCCATAAACACTATATCTTTAAAAGGCAAGTTCGCTAAAGTAGCTTAAAGTCAGTGGCAAGATGGTTTAAACACCCTAGCTGAAGTCAAGCATGGCAAAATGTCCAGTGGTGTGATCAACCTTTTAAAGGAAGTTGGTCTGCTCTGATTTGGTGAGCACAGAGTCCAAGGATGAGCTGAATGGAGTTCATAGAAGTAGTAGGACTTTACAGTGGTGTTTTTACTTTGAATGATTTGGTAGGAATGTACTTAGGATGCATACAGAAAGAGTAAGGGAGCTGTTGAGTTCAGGGGAAACTCAGGTGTCCTTCATTGGGATTCCAGATTGCTTCTACTGAATATTGGGAACTGTCTTGGAATCAACGGCTTTCTCATACTTTTATTAGGCGATCCAGACCTTTCTTGATACAATAAGGATTGTAAGAACTAATGTCTGAGAGGGCCACTGTCGTGTGTAGCACAGCCAGCCACATAACAAAGAATGATGCAACTAATTAAAGCCAACATTTTGTTAACCAACCAAATGTAAAAGCATGAGGAATGGAGAAAAGTACGAAGTAAAATAAACCTTTACAAGAAGATACCAGAGGACAATAGTGGAGGTGAAGAGAACATAGTCAGCCTTTATGAAATGTTGGTTAAACAAGATTGGATTGAACAAGATAAAATGTGGGAGGAGAAGTATACTGGTGTGATCTGTTTTACTGACATACTTGTATACAAATATCTTGACTAGCATGGGTAATTGTAATAACTTAAATATTAACAGTTGTAGCAAGAAAATACTACAAAACACTAGAATTAAGAACTCATTTTTTAAATTTTGATAAAGAAAACAACAGGAGTCGGCAAGACTCCTGGTATTACAGGGCATTAACGAATAGCAATCAAGACTTTTTGCCCTGCACGTTAGTATTTTGAACGATGCAAATTGTAGCTCTGTGCTTCCCAGCAAAGGTCTGTAGGCAACAAGATTTTTCTTTCCAAATGTTAATTTTTTTCTTTAAAGAATGTGTGTACATGATTAAACCAAGCTTGCCCTTCTACCTACTTTTCAGAGAAGAACCATGTTTCTATTGGTGTATTATAGGAATGAAGCTCCCTCCCCCTTTACAGAAGATGGCACAATTCATAAGTTGTTTCAGAACATGCTCAGTTTAATTACAGGATCAGTGAACACAGTAATGTTTTCTTGGCAACAGGTAGAAAAGCTGGCAGTTAATCAGTTTCTCTGGAGCAGTTTCTTGGCATTAGATCGCTGTGTTAGAAACTTGGATTTAATTTCTTATTTTGGTTTTTTGTTCCCCTGCTTCATTTCCTCTTTATCAGTTTTTTTCCTAGTGGTACATAAAAATAACAAGCTGCATTCTTTGTTACAAAGAAAGAAGTAACTCAGTTGCTTTTTGAATTTGTAAATAGTGGTGGGATGTGGTAAGAATTCTGCTTATATGCATGCATTATCAGATAATAAATAAGGTAGCTAAATGAAGATCATGAAGAGCTTAGAAAGATAGGAAACAGTTTAAAGGGATAAGTGTTGAATGTTAAACTTCTATAATTGCCATTGCTGAACTTACATATTAAAATGTGTTACATGCATAAGAAAAAAATCGGTTATGTATACAATGTAAAACTACTAGTACATCAGGCAAGAGAAAACCCTTAGGGTAGAAAGGCTGACAACACCCGCCAACAGTATTCATGACTTATGTTACTGTTGAATCACTGTTGCCTTACTGACTTACTGCCTGCCCCATAAGGTTCATTTCTATTGATCACTGCATATACTAAGTTGAATTTAATACTTGGAAGAAGATACGATATATTAAGAGCAGTATTTTTCAGAGAAGATATATTGTTCTCCTTCCCTCGACCCTTTCAGAGACTAAACAAAACAAACAACAGAACTAACTGCTGACTGAAGAGAAAGGTGTTGTAAGACCTGCGTATGTATCTATACTTGACAGAAGGGCATAATTTCCCAAATTTTACAATGCAGATTGCTAGTTTTCTATACTTTAATATAGTCATACATAGAGAATATGAAGTATTAATTGACAATCTGCATTGGATTAATGATGGAGCTATCTGAGCAAAGAGGAGTCATAAAGAATGACATGCTTAATAGTAATTGATAGAACTTTTAGGAAGTAATTTTTATACCTGTCTAGCATTCAAAATTGTCTCACTTTTGCTATATTCTTACCCTTATTTTTATCACCTTTGCTTTTAATGCTATCTGAAAATAGTTTTGTCAGTAATTTGCTTTTCATAAATAAAAAGTTGGGTTTTTTGCTCAGATACATTGTTAATTTTATGTTTGTCCGGCGTATGGAAGCCATAAACAGACAGATTCTTCTTAAGGGCATGTCATGCCAGCACTCTGGCCTTATAGTTTTAGTTCATTTTTGTAACTCTATGTTCTATGCAACCTCATTTAATGCAAAAGAAAAAAAACATTTGAAATAGTTTCTTTTCTGTCATCTTTTCCACTTACTTACGCCATTGTACAACAGTAATTGAATATGGCTTGTCTGGTAACAATTTCTCATTCTACAGTTTCTAGTGTAGAATTGGAAAGAGTACCCAGATAAGGTTGCTTTTTCAAAATTTTTTTGTCTTAGGATGTCATTTTGCCTCAGTGCTGAAGTAAAATACTTCAGTTCCTATTTGGAGGTCTGCAAATCAGAAAGTAGGGCAACACTTTATTAGGTTAAGATGTTATGCTGTGTTTTGTGAATGCAGAGCTTTAGAGTTTGTTTTTATTTTTTTATATGAATTGTTTAACAGACTTTCTGCATAGCTGTACACTTCCATAAAAACAAACCAAATTGAAATATTTTTCAGAGGTTATGAGGAATAGGGCAAAAAGAGTTAACAATCAAATAGTACAGCTTCTGGAAAACTTTAAAATTCTCCTTTATAAACTCATCACAGCGGTAGCCTAAAATTTTAGTTTAAATTTTGCATGATGTTATGAAGTGTGTATAAGACACTGCAGTGTTTTTCACCAAGTCTGGAAATAATACATTAAAGTTTTTTTTTCCAGAAATGTGGCTTATGTATGTCTAGATCTCACTTAAGTGGCTTGAGCTTATCTCTAAGAAATGTTTGAGTAAGTCTACTCCTGTATGAAACCTTTTTTTTTCTAAGAGAGGGATGACGTAGATCTCTACCCATCCACACCAGATCTTCTGCACAACTTTTGTATTCTATACTCAGTTAGAAAAACAGTTAATAGAACTAGAGAATGTTTTACTCTTTCTGCAGATACCCCTTCATTCTGGAGAAAAATTCTGTTTATCTGATAAAGTACACAGCAAATATTAGATTCAGTGCTCAGTACCCTGTGTCTTCAAATAGCTTACTGAATCAGGTTGGTATTACTTAAAGTCATTTCCTGAACTTAGGTGCTGAATTATGCAAGTCCTTGGAAGCAAGACAGGTTCAGCTACTCACTTGCTCAAGTATGTCACTAAATCATGCCTCAAAAAAGGGCTGTACTGAACCTTTAAGATATTTCTGTGTATTTTTAAAATTTGTAAATATCTAAATACAGTATCTAAACTTGTTTTCCAAGGATTTTTCTATTTCTGAGAAATATAAACTAGAATGTTACTTCATTGGTTTTAGTTCTTGTTTGAGAACTCATTCTTTTGAGTGTTCAAAGAAGCATTTTCTATTTAATACTACTTTTAGTACTATTCCTGTATTTGTCAGCTTTGGAAATAATATTAAAGATATCTCTTGGATTTGCTTTTTTCATCTTGTTTCTTCTTTTCCTCTTGACTGCATTCTTATACTACAGTTTATGTAATGATAAATACGAGAGTAACGCCTGGTGATTTTGACTCACTTCTGATGATAAATATGAGAGTAACCACTAGTGATTTTGACTCACTTCTGATTTCCTTTCAGGGCTTTCTGCTTTTATTTTCAGGCTTAATCACTGCTATTGTAAAAATATTTGTTGTCTTCATAAAAGTTCCCAAGTGATTTTGGCTATGACTTGGGTGTGTCCCGTTATTCATACGTATATAATGGACCCATATCTACACATTGAATAATTAACTGCCAATTAAGTACAAACTGCCTTATTTTTTCCAAATATTAAATGTACATTTATCCTGTTGTATGGTGCCATACTTAAAGTACTGTTTGAGGAATTTATTCGATCTTTATTTAGATGTGTTAATCCTGGTAAAAGATACCAAAAAAATTTTGGTAGCTAAACTGCATAAGTTTGTACTTGTTCTACTTTTACTAGATTTAGTATTTAAATTTGGTGCATGAATGTAAAATCTTTCCTGAAGTGCCCAGGATCTTCATGTTTCCAGATTTAAAGTAGTAAGTAGAGTCCAGTCTTATCTCATAAAATTTCTGTACTCTGAATCTAGAGTGAATATTCTGTTTCCACTTTCAAGTGTTAAAAAATAGTTTCTTTTTTCTTTTTAGAGTCTCATTTTATCTGTTTCTTAACAGAACACTTATTTAATCACATGGCCTTTACTATGACTTCTCGCTAGAGTGTATGATTCTTTTGCAGGCATTATAAATCATTTGCAGACTAGAGGTTTACTATTAGTCTCGTTATCTCACAATTTTCTGATATTAAATGTGAGAAAAAAGGTTTTTCTGAACTGAGGTCATGGGCATTTATAGCTTACTTTTGAGCCATGTACTGTAGAAAGCAACTGAATTTGTTTCCAGTTTTTCACATAGATATATTTCAGTGTGATTTATCTTTTTAATAATCATTCTCTTATTTTGTTTTCTTTTAACTGAGTTGTATTATTGCCATTTACCATATCAACCCACATAAGAGTGAGAAATGGAGGACAGAAAGGAAAAGTAAGAATAAACAACTTATAGTCTTAATAATTCTTAATCAGCTACTGCTTTTGATACTTTAAACATGGTGATAATTAATGTGGAAAGCTCTGGAAGCCTTAGTAAGCTAGCTTGATCATCTGAAGAATGCCAGTACTTATTAGGGAAAGTTCATGATTCATACTCAAGGATTAAGCCAAGAGAATCTTGTGACCTAAGCAGCCTGGCTCTCCAGTGGTAAAAACGGGGTTTTCTTATCTTCAGAAAAATAATAATTGAGACAGAGAGTAGGGATGGAAGCAGACAGTATACATTTGAGTTAAGAGCTAGCAATACTCAGTGTGTAGGGAGATTGCTGTTTTGGCAAATTGTTGGTATCATTATAGAAATACAAAGTTAAACTACAGTATATGAAGTATTCTACAGAGATGAATCAGAGCATGCCTGAGAAATGATAAAGATGAGAATTGTAACATGAAATGTTAGGACTTTTATCTTCAATGTCCGAGTTATCCATAAGAAATTTTTAGTCATTTGCTTGATATTCAGGCAATTGCTCTTCCCTGGATATTAACCACTTAAGAGCAAACACATGAGTATGTGTCACATTATGGTAGGTAGTCAGTGCTAGAAGACTGGATGCAAGATTTGGAGTGATGACAGGAAATCTAATCCTATTTTGAATAGTAAACATTGACTTGACAGAGTCATTCAGCTTCAATACTTCAATTTCTCCATTTCTACAAGTGGCGTAATAATTTAACTTTTTATTTATTTGTTTAGAAACTTGAAAAAAAAGGCCTTTGAAATATGAACAATAAAGGATACAATGCATAGGGGAGCATTGCGAACCAACTCTCTGACTGAGAAAGTCGCGTAAACACATGCTTATCCTTTTGCAGAGCTCATTGACATAAACAATCTTCGTTATATTTAGATATACATCTAGATGCCTTGCCACCTCTATCCTTCTCTCTTCGTCGTGATTTTAGTGCTCTATCGTACTATATTTCACAAATTAGAAGGGAAAACAAAAATACGATACAAAAGCTGTAATCATTATTGCTTTTTAATTTGAATCAGCATCCACAAGCATGAGAAAAGTAAACTACTGGTTTGGTGTAACTCCTGTCTTTTTATATTGCTTTCATTTCCTTTCAAAAACAGATGAGTATCAGCAGGCAAAAATGTAATCATTTGAATAAAACTGATGATCCTGTTAGTTTCTTTAAAAACCATGCAGTCAAATTCCTTAGCATTCACAATGTAGAAATCCCTGACATGCATTGAGAAAAGTTTCAGTGGCAGCTTTTGTGGGAACGGCATAGGTAGGCTAACAGCAAACTCCTTTCTGTGCAGTCTTTTGTATTGCACAAATCAATTTTAAGGGAATGATGCTGTAAGGGACATATGCAGGCATACATATGGTTTGGTTTGAGTTCTGTGGAGTAAATCATACATTTAAAGCTTCTTGCAAGGAGCTAATAAAAAGGGAAAAATTTACCATCATTACACTCCTGTATTCAGTTGCAACATCTCAAATTCATGTTTATTCATACCTTTCTTAGTGATCCTGTTGAGTTGCAGTTGAAATAAAACAAATTATACAATGAAAAAGTATAAACTATAGCAGTACATAAAGCAAATTCTATCAGTGCTGCCAGAATCTTTGCCTAAATAACAGAGTATAAAACATTATGTAAAACATTTTGGTACATTTAAATTTTAATTTGCTTTTGTGATGTTTGGAGGAAAAGTAGATAAATTGCATTAAGGATGTCAATTTCTATATAATAATACTTTAGACAATACAATTTCAGAAATTGCAGTCTAAGTCTTTTAAGATTTTTCTCAAATTTCAGTAGTGCACCAGCCCTTGGCAAGAAGTAGAAGTAGATCTTTAGAGACAAATCCTGGACACTCCCTTTTGTCCCCTTTAGTGAAAAAAGGATGGAAGAATGCTCTATCGGGACAGCAGTAGTTTTTTGTAATATAAATCTGAAATTATAGGATTGCTGTTGTACATGGAAACACTGCATAGCAGCCCTTGCCCAGCAGTGCTGTTCTTATTTTTACAAATATTGCCACCTTTATTATCAGTGAGGAATTTTCATTTCTTCTCATTATAATCACAAAAACTGAAAGCGAGATTTAGGATAGCAACAGATTTCTTTCTCTTTTATCTTTATAATGAACACTTTTATATATACCGCATTGTTACTGTATTTTCAAAGGGAGAACTTTTAAAAGCAAAAAAGACAATTAGATCCCAAACTACATGGAAATCATGATGACTGATCTGCCTAGCTCCATTTATATCTGGAACATACCAAAGTTTTGTTAACAGGTTTGCTAAGAATTATTTACTACATTTGACAAATGGAAAAAAAAATTATTTTATATTATATACATAAAAGACCTATTATTCTACAACCTCTTTCACACATCACCACAAGACAACCTTCTGTTGTGGTAAAAATGAGGACCCAAAGCTGTAACATATTTTTAGGAAAATGCTATTAAGAAACTATCAACAATTTCAATGGCAAGTTTAAAGTGATAGTTCCTGTTGTTAAACTTGTCCTTCTTTCTATGCAGTGATTATTTCATGTACATATTGAAAATTGGTAGGTCTTGGTTTTTAATGTACATGTTTTAGAAGTATTCTCCAGCTGAACTTGTAATTCTGACTTCCCTGATTCTCATTCTGAATTAACATTTAGCGTTTACAGCTTCCAATCTATAATTGTGCCTAAGTTGTTAGCTTTCAGTCCATGTTTTATTATTTGTTGTTGTTATCTTATATAGGAAAACACATTTAAAGTGTTACACTAAAAAGACTCCTTTATTTGAAATTTCACTTCTAATTGAAATTTACTTCATTTTTGCATATAACTTGCCATTGAGCGTGCCATACCTGTAGTTTTCTTACATACTGAAATGAGAACTGACAATCAAACATGTTTGAGAACATGAAGAGCTTAACGAAGTGTAAGCAGGTGCTGGGTAGCTCCCTTGCTGAGCCCTATCAGGGTTTGTTGGTTCTGACTTGCAGAACCAGTCATGGGATTCATTTAAGCGAGGAAGAAAAAGGACTGCTGAAGTGGTACAAACCATGCAGTGTTTGCATGGGGACCAGTGTGTTCCAATAATAACCATTTTTTTATGCCATATATCATAAAAGATTTAACACCATACCTCAGCGTCTATCCAGTCACCTACCCCTTGAGAGTGTCTATTCAAACCCGAGGACGTGCTAGCACAGTTAAGTTATGGTGAGAAAAACATAAAGAAAATGCATCTCTGCCAGTCCCTAACACTCTCTTACTTACCATTTTCTGGAGGAAATAAGAATTTTAGCTACTGATCAGAAATATCTTTTGAAGGAAAAAACAGCAAGGAAATTTCACTTGGTGAACAGGAAGAATGTGTAAATGTAATGTATTTTAAAGTGACAGTTGTAAGAAAACATAAAGCATTTTTTGTTTCAAATGTATAGGTATAATTGAGGCAAATATTCTTGTATTTGTAACCTGTATTTGTATTTTGGTCCATCTCTGGTTTCTTCATGCTAGAAATAATGCCATTGTGCTAAATGTGAGCAAAGTAGAGGGCTTCTTTTAGGAGAAATGCAATTTTGTTAGTACTGTAGATTATATATTTGCTATTGTTAGTTAAAGATGCCTCATTTATTAGCATTTAAACCTGTGATCAATATAGGTAAGAGAGGACATCTGCCCCAGAGAAAAGTGAGCCCTATAACATTTGTGAAGATCATATAATCTTTCAAAAACATATATAGTTTGTATTGGAAAAATATTTGATACATGTTTTATTCTCATACCAAAGTTATACCCAGTGTGAATATCTAAAAGTCATATACATAATCCTGACATTTGTATGGACATAAATTATCTCAGTTTTCAACATAGCTTTGAATAACACACTAGAATATTTTACTCATAAGAAAAGTAATAAGCAAAACAAGGATTATGACAAAATTTAGATCTTTTAATTCCCATAAATATTGTAAAGCATTAGCAAAAGATATTTATATTTATTTTCTGCTGAGTAAAAAGAATTAAAAAAATCCTCAGTTCTACACGGCATTGTATCCAGGCAGTCCAATTCCTGTATGGTGTCCCATCAATTTAATTATGTTCACTGCAGATTACAGATCTACATGCAGAAGCATATTTTGCACAGGGAAGATTAATACATTTATATACCACAAATAAAAACTACTACAATGTTATACAAATTTAGGATTTAGATTTTGGAGAGCAAGCCAAAGCCACCTCTATACTTATGGCAAGATTTTGACTTTGTGTAGTGAGTAACACTCATGGTTGTGAAAATCAAAGAACATAGGCTTACAAATTAGGAATAATGCCAGATAAGATTAAGCTATTTTGAATATTAGAATAAAATGATTCACAAAATTCTATGACCTGAAACAGGAAAAGAGTTTACTTGGCTTTATTTAAAGTAAATATAATTTAAGTTTTTGCTGTGATGTGGATTGTCTGCATGCAAAATTTCTCACAGTAAAAGACTGACTGAAAGACAAACTCTGGAAGATTGACAAGAGTGAACTCTATAAAAATGCAATAAAAGCCAAGTTTATAACTTTTGTATATAGCTTCAAAGAAAAAGTAAGTTTATCAATGGTCAAGTTCCTCAAGCAAGGAAAATTGGTTTTCTTTCCAAACAGAAAGTAAAATGAAGGCATAATGTAATATTTAGGAATATTTACATACCCATAAATACATAAATGTAATACGTGTCAATTATTTTTTTAGCATTCAGGTTCAATACTGAAGATATAATATCTGACAATGTGAGATTCAATATACATTGCTGTAATATACCCATGTGTGTTTTCAATTATCCACATACTGTCAGCACAAACTGTATTTTCAAATAATATTTTTTTTACTTCTGATTTTTGAATTTTCAAATATTTTGAACATTGACAAATCTCTACTGATGTGAGCTGCAACTGGAAACTCCCCAGAAAGAGATTCTTTTTACACTGCAGAGTAAAAGAGAGTAAAGATTTCAGAGCGAGTGGGGAAGAGAGAAGTTTAGCGGAAGATGCTTTTAGCCAAATGTTCCTTTTACAAACAGTCTTTTTCAAAATAGTTTGTAAAAGTAGAATATGAAATCCACTGGTATAAATCCCTAAAAGTTATATATTGGAATAGTTACCTTAAGTCACTTTATTCCCTGCCCCTTTATGAGTAATGCCACTATCTGTAACTCAAAATTATAAAGGATTTCTTCATAATAGGAGATGAGCTCAACAACCCAGTTTTATAAATACCTGGAATATAGAGATTATTTTAAAAACAAGGCTGCATTTTGCTGAGTTTTTGGCTTACAGTGTTTATTTTGGCGACCTTTAAAAATTTCATGTAAGTAATTGAAACTCAGTCTTTATCAACATTTTAGGAATGTGATGTATGGACTCTCTAAGTTCCACCGGTGCCCTTAAATTCCACAAACAGAGTGGGGTTCCAGAGGGTTCTGCAGATACCTAGCAGCTAGCTTGTATCAGAGAATAACAATTTGCTAAATCTTTTCTAAATGTAAGTAAATTGGGCATTTCTGTTAGCATAGAAGTGGTTTATTTGAAAATCTCATTATAATGTGTGTTAATTAGGAGATACCTTTTTTCCCCACCTGTAAGTAATTTTTTAGATATTGATCTAAGCCAGGTTTACATAGCTCTGACATAAGGCTGAAATGAATTTTTCCGCTTGGAGCAAACTTCATTGCTATCTAAATCAAACCTTCCCACAAACAGGAAAGATAGCAGAAACACTAATAACACATCCATAACTATTTCACTAAAAGCTGACATAAATATAACAATGATACTTAAAATCGTATTGTTATTTAAAAGACTGTTCTTTTCAGAGTATAAATATTTTTTGCAGTGAAATAAATGTAAAGTCTCTCCAGGAAATTGTTATAATGCTGGTTTTCTTTGAAAAGTGAGAGAGATTTCTGCAGTATTTATATACTGCTATACATGATTAATGGTGTCACTGCTGTCTTTTTTATTAGCATGTCTTTCCTATGGTATTTATGACATTAGAGGATTAATGGTACCGGCTGCCTTCAAATCTAGTGTAGGGAGGCACTATGCAGGCTTCTCCTACATATTTTAACTAGACCATTGCATTTTAGGACAGATTCTTAGCCTAACGATAGAGTTTGCTCAGATTAACACATAGAAAGTGGCTAAGCAGGTTAAAAGTCTAATGCCAAATGGAGTAAAAATCTCATTTGGTACTCATCTTCATTTTCTTCAGGCAAAAGCCTCTGTAAATGTAGGTAGTAGCTAAACAACCATTTTGTCTGCTGTTGTTGATGATGGTGGGGATAGAAAAGACCCTGCTTCAGCACTAAGCATGCTACATTCCACGTAGACTTTTGACACACAAAAAAGAGATGTCTCCAGTAAATCCTTCAAAGATTTCATATTGTAATTTGTCCATGTTAGTAAAGACTTGAGGAATTCTGATAGAATTGTATATGTGTAAGTATTTGTTTTGGTGAATAAGTGGTTATCACAATTTAATCAAGCCAGTGAAGGTTTTGCCAGATAACTTCAATCCAAGTATTAAAAGACCTTTTTAATGCCAAAGAGTAGCAAACTGTAGCCAAGTAGTTTGCTGTCACTAGCCATTAGTGATTCACTTAGGTCATTATTTAAGGTGGCTGGACTGAAAATGTGCTTTTTACGTTATTCAGTATAGTCAAGCAGTTGCTTTAAGGATAAACCCTATGCTACAGAGAAAAATCCATGCTTCGGTTGGGGGTAAGAGATATATTTTTAATGGGCATGTATGAAGAGTGTAAATATTCAATGAAAATATGTATTTGTATAACTGAAACATGGAATGAAGTATTTGTTGTGCAGTGTGTGAAATAATGCCTACAAATAATACTCCTTAATGTAAATTTTAAGGAGAAAGTATAGTTGTCCTAGAGGATTTCTGGATTATGCTAGCCATTTCATACTGTGCTGCAGCTCAAAACAAGTACCTGAAATGTGTCTCCAGGATAACATGTCACAATATCTCTTTATTCAGTCCAGCTACTGGAATAATGTAGAAATAATTTTCTAGTTATCAGGTAATGTGCTATTTTAGAATGAAAAAAGCTCCTAATAGTGCATTAACAGTCTCATTTTTGCGTAATGTTCCAGCCTCTGCCCCAGACAATGATCAGTATGAAGGGTTATACAGCTATGCTACACTTTGCCCTCACGCAAAGTTTCTGATTACATACATTCTGATTACATACATTCTGATTAGAGCGGCAACTCCTGATGCAGCAAAGGAACCTATTTAAGATGCTGAATTAGACATATGACTTATGGTTAATTTGTTGTGCCGTCTCCTCCTAAAACAACAGGAGTATTCCAGAAGAATGAGTACAAAGAAATTGCCAGTAGTTAATATCTAGAAGGTCATAATCCTCATTTATTCAATGTGTTAATCCAGCTATCAGAGTCTAACTTTGTTCCAGAGACAGCCTCCTCTGGGACAGGCACCAGCCATTTTTATCAAGCAGCATTTACAGTCTCCAATGTTTAATCACTGTGCATTTAATTCATGAGGGAACCTTGCTTGTTCAGCACAGTTGTACAGTTTGGTATTTTTGTTTCATGAATATAGCAAAAACTTTTCATTTTGGTAAATAATTTGACATGAAAAGGTTAGCATGGCTGTTTCCTTCATTTCTGTACTAGTTTCTCACACTTTGGAGTTACTCCTACTCCAGATTCCACAAGAATCTTGGCCAACATCTCTCAAGTTTCACGTTATTTCCTGTCATTAGTACTAACTTTTTGCTGTATTGAAATGAAACCATAAATCAGCTCAGGCATACCAAATGTGTTAAAAGGAGTATGGTCTGGGTTTCCAGTTGATTTAAAAGCAAAACCTATTGAAATCAAGACTCTTTTTCCATAGATCGAGGGTTTTTTTGAGTATTTCACACTGATCTGTGTGACACTCACAATTTACATAAGTGATTTTTAGGGTAAAATACAGAAATAGGGACTCAGAACAAAATGTTCTATCAAAAGAACATTTTGCTGTGTTCCATTACAAACAAAATGGTTTCTTACAAATGTAGTTGTTTGAAGATATGCTAAACTTACGGTTTTGCAGATCACTTTCAGATTTCAAAATGGATCTATGCCTAGTAGAGATGTCAGATGACAGAGATACCTATTTCTGCATTCTTTGGTTTTCAGTAGGGCTTATCTAAATAAGGAAATTCAATAGTTTCATTATAACATTATACTACAAGGGGTTTTGCAACATAATGTTTAATGCACACTCTTTTACTCTAGAAAGTTTTATCAATATGACTATAATGACATAAAAATATTAATGCCAGTAATTTTCTTTAAGTAGACAATTACTAAGTAAAACTGTGTTTTGTCATTTAGACTTTACTTTTGATCATGTTAGTTCTTTGTGAGTCAAATGTCTAGTTGCTTTATTTTTTTATGCGATATTAGCCTTGTCTAGTACAATTTAGAATATGTTTATAGGCTGAAATGATTTATGCTTGTTAAATGCATGATTTTTTTCTATATTCATGCTTAATTTTATTTTGTCATTTCGAGTATCTGTGGGTTGCGTAAATAGATTTGGGTGTTTTATAAAGTGGTGTCAAAAATAGAATAGAATGCCACAATGAGACAATATTAGAATAGTCCTTTTTTTCAGTATTTCTTCTGATCTTGTAAGTAAGAAAAATAATGTGCTGGCTTTTCATTTCTTAATCCTGTAAGGAACATAGCAACTTTAAGGAGAATTAATCCCTCTGGGCGTCTAAAACTTAGGCACGGTGATGAACAAGGTCACTGAGGAGTACCCCATTATCAGGGACGAGAAATGGCTGCTGTCAAAGAGTTATTCATCCTCTCATATGATAAGCATCTAAGATAGGTAGGACTCAAAGAAGAATTTGCTGAGTTTTGAAAGACTCTACGCTAAGTCTGTATTTATTCTACAAAACAAGACTGCTGTCTTTAGGGGGGTTATGCTGTTAAGTCACAGTACAGCCATGAAAAGGTGGATTTTATAAAAGGGGTATTTTCTTTGTCTCTACTAAAGCAAACCATATGTGCATATATATATCTCTATATATAGTTATACAGAGATATACACATAGATATTAGTTAGGTCTTGCTCCTTAAATGATCATTTATTGCAGTGAGACAGAACCAGGTACAATACATTATCCATATTCTGACATGTTTGTTCATTGTTTTTATCACTTTTTAATTTAGACCTTGGCTAAGAACAATCAATATGGCTGTAAATCTGAAAGTCAAGTAGAAATAGATATTGCAGCTATAGGAGTACAGACAAGGTATTTCCTATGTTATGAAAAATTGTTTAATAAGGATTTGTTAAAATTGTAACATTTGTTACTTCAATAAGGACTAAATTAGTCATGCTCTGTAGGAATTCTTTCTAATACTCTACTTAGTTTATACTTTTCTGTAGAGAAGTTATCATTCAGCTCTATAGTACTTTTTTTCCATAGAGAACGATTATATTATTTCAATTCCATTCATCTTTACATTCCATTTACTGCTTTACTAGGATTAACAAAGTGTTCCAAGTATTTTAACAGGAAAGTAATACATTCACAAAAATTCTCATTAAAGTCTTTATCTTCAAGTTACAAAAGACCGCACTTTTTAATCATTAAAAACTGCATACTGAAGCAGCACGTACTTAGAGAATGGTTCTGATAGTACTTTTGTTGCATTGATTTGGGAAGATCCCTTTCTTTGCTACCACATTCTTGTGTCTTGGAGCTTTATTACTACAATAATAAATACTCAGTTCTAATTCCAGGATATAATATGTGGCTATCAATACCTGACTAACACACAGATCTCTTTTATTATTAAAACAATCCCAATATGGAAAAGTTCAGTTTTAAATCTGGAGGATCATATTATATTTGAGTTTGTACAAACTGAATAAGGCTACAAGCACAACTAAATAGCACCTTTCCAACAAAGGTTTATTGCCTTGCATAATTTATGTGTCTCAAGTTCATGAAAATTTCGGAGGATTCTTAATTCATACTATATGTATTTTTTTTAATTCAGAAGGAAACTCTGTAATTACTATCCATACTGGAATACATTATGTAAAGAGCAGACAAGGTGCATTATCTTTTTAAGCAGAGATAAACACTGGAGCTCATGAAGACGAATTCCTGGTGCAGTATTGCTCATGCACTACCTCTGAGCCATTACTTCAGAACAGTTTCTCGGCCTCTAACACTTGGCAACAGAAATCCAAATAAACAGAATTCCCTACAAAACATTCTGAAATTAGGTGTTTCAGAATGAGGGCATGTTCCCAAGATGGATCCTCCCAGAGAAATACTGCTGGCATGTTGTTTTAAGTGAAGGGGTCCATAAAGTGCCTTTGTAGATTACTTCTGCAGTAACGTGTGAGTAGAAGAGAAGAGAGATGATTTCTCAAAGGTGGTATCTACAGTGATATGTCACACACATTCAGATCCTAATTTTGAGCTATTCTCAATTATGAAGCAAAGCTCCTATTAACTGTACAGCTCTTATTAACGTTGCAGTTTCTAATACATTTCAAGTTACCATTGTATTGACAAAATACAAATATGGCTGATCGCTTTGGGACATACACACACATACTGCAGTTTAAATGAACTGTTAGAACAACATGAACATTCTTCATGTCTGAAGAACACTGGATATTCTCAGAGAACTTAGAAATGAAGAAATGCAGTTCTTAATTGTTGTTATTCTCCATGTGCTTTAATTCTCCATGAATTTGTGATGATTTATGAATGGACACCATTGTTTGCCTTCTATATGCATATGCTTTGTTTCGCTCACCTCCCTGACAAGTTACCAGAGCTTTGTTTCTCAAAAATCAAGTTTTCAAAAAGTTTTGTAAAGTACTGGGATGGCAGGTGTGTGAAAAGTGGCAAGAATTTGAAATCAGAACTCAAAGTGTTCGTCCATTGTAGAGAAAATATTTTTTGTGGTAATTTGTGCATGCACATATACGGGTAATTAGGAATCTTTTGGACACTAACCACGTCTTGCAATATTCAGTACAATGCACTGTGCTATGAAATTTTACCAATTCTGCTGTACATTGAGATGCGATATAACTTGGCATTATGTTACTGGTATTTTGCTATTGTATGTCGTTTCTGTTAGCGTGAAAGAATGCAAAAAACAAAAGGAAGAGTGGACTATAGAAGAAGAATTATGCATTTGACTGCATATAGAAATAAAATAACTTGTGAAAGCAAATTTTTACATGTATTTATACATTTACAGATAAAATAGTTCTGATTTTTCTTCATTCATGTATTTAATTTAATAATTTTAAAAGATGAAGAGGGAGCAGGAACAGTTACATAATTTCCATTTTGCGAATAGGTTTTCTTGTGCAAGAGTGTTTTCCTGAAAAACATAGAGTCATTTCAGCCAATTAGTCATTCTTCTCCCCCTCCCCAGGTTGCTGTGCTCACCTTCACCAGTGGAAATCATAAGTTCATTATTACTACTTGAACTGGTAGGTATTAGAAAAATACTAGATCAAATGGCAAAATGAAAATGAGACAACATCTTGTCTTAAATGCATTAAAATCATTACTTATATAACCTTTCAGAATTATATCGAATATTAATGGGGGGCAAATACAAGACCACTTTAGCTTTTTTTTTTTGAAGTCCTATTTCTGAATATTTCGCTATTTGTTCTGTGTTAGTAGTGAATTTACATTCCTGTCTAAAAAGACTTGGCTGTAACTGCACAATTTAGATTTGATAAGACCAATGAACCTGCCTATAATATGCCTCAAATATTTTAAAAGACTGAACTTTGTTTTAAAATAAACAATAATAACTACAAGCCATGTCAGCACTGGGAACAGGGTATGTAAATTCTTAAGGAAGGAAAAGATTTTAACAAGCATTCACTAACTATATTATTTTCAGAAAAAGTCAACTTAGTTTTAAATAAATCCCACATTCAAAAATTAGATACTTGGCTAAATCCAAATATCTCTTAGTTAAAAACAATAAAATATTTTCTAGCTACATTCCCGCTGCCGTATATTTCAGTCTAAAGCTAATGCACAGATATAACTTTGTGTGTCCATTCCCTTTACTGTTTCTGGAAAATATTATAACAGATTTGTATATATATATATATAAAATCTGATCTATATCAGATATTTCAGAATATCAGTTTCAGAATTGGCTTGTTGATATATTTCTTCGGAAGAGGGATTTGCCTCTAAATTGTGCTAAGGTGTTTTCTAAGTTCCAAGACAGTCTGAGCCAAAACTTCAGTTGATATGAACTGGCATAACACTACTTGACTCAATGCTGATGTATACCAGCTACCATGTGATTCTTGTTTTTCTCTAGACTTAATAAATCAGGGTAACAGAACAAGTAACAAGTTCCCCATTAAGGTCTCATTTCACTACTCTCAAATTGAACAAGACTGTTAAGATCATTCAGGTCAAATTTTGTGTCTAAATCAGTCTTCCTTTTTGAAAGATGATACTTGTTTTAGGAAACCTAACTTAACCTAATATAACCTGATGACAAAAAATAAAATTGAAATCTCCTTTAGGCAGGATAATGAATCTGAAGTGCTAGATCAGTGGTCTTTTATGATATATGAACTTTATTCTGCCCTAAGCATTGAATCTGTCAGACCCAATATAAGACAAATGTTATCAAACAATATTCTCTTCCATTTTAACTTAGATTTATTAGCTCCTTATGGCCATTTGGGTTTTTGCACAAACAAAGCAAAAATATTCTTAGATGTCTGTGTCTGATGTGTCTGTGCTTGCCATGTGTGATCTCTTTATCTTATGAAATATCTGCAGCAAAGTTGCTGGTGCGAAGTTGAAAGACAGTTTAAGCAGTGTGTTGCTCCTGTAGGCAGCCAGTTGGCTAAACTGGCAACATTTCTTCTTTGCTTCTGCATCCTCACAGGTTATTATTTATGTTACAGGCCTTTAGGAGTTCCCTTGATCCAGAGCTAAAAAGCCTGCAGAATGATGATCCATTAGTATCCTGCTTTCTTCATGCCACAGTTAAGGTACAGTAGTTTCATAACGTGGGTTATCTGCTGATTATCACAATATAGATTATCACAAAACGTATTATCTGCTGATTGTCACAATATAGAGATCTGCTGCCATGAAATATTAGACATTTTGGAGGAATCTTGTTGCACCGCAAGAAGCTATTGATCTCACAGAACACTTAAAATTGGAATTTACACCTTATAGGCTGTCTTACTAGACTGCTCGCATTCTGAATCTTTTAGAGCTACTCTTAGCCCCATATTGATTAATAGTGGAATTATCTCCTGTATCAAGAGATGCCTAATTTCAGTCTGCTGGTTTATAAAGGCCATATCCCATACCTGAATTCACATGTACATGTCAGTGTCTGGTCTGCTGCTTAAGTTCTAATATTCTAGATTTGAGAATCAGAAGAAACCAAGATAAGCAATTAAATAAATGAACTTAAGAAATAACTAATTGAAAATTATTAATTTATTAAATTATTGAACTTACTTACTTAATTAATGGAAAATATCTAGCATGCCAATAGCAATACTTCTGTGCTATTAGCCTGAGAGTAGTTCAATTTCAAAAATAATAACCCCTAGTTGACTAATATTAATATGGTGAATAAATATGCTACCAAGAAGACTGTTTATGTTTTCAAGGAAGCCAAGCATCTGCACACAAACAACTTCTGTCTTGCAGCAGAGTGTTATTCAGTGTCTGAGAATACACGGGAAAAAAGCCTTTGCTCTTTCTCTTTCAAGACAGACAGGAGCGTGTTTACTTTCACCAAATATCCAGATATGTGTGACAGCCTCTCTCATGAGCATTCAGTTGCTGCAAGAGTAAAACTTTTTTCTTCCTTTCCATAAACATCCTGCACATGCATCTCCTGTGTGTGTGCACTAAATAAAGGAGGAAGGAGGTCCTCAAAGACCTTCAGTTGTATTCAGTTGTGAGCTCCCAGTGGCAAACCAAGGCAAAGGACACAATTCTCATACAAATGGGCAAAGGTGTCTACATTCCACAGTGCCAAGCAACCATCAAATCCAGAAGAAATTCCTAGTCCTCATCCTTGCCCTACTTCAGGCATCTGGGAATCATTGAAGTCTGGCAAATAACTGAAAACATTAGCCCTCTGGTTACTGATCACATCTTGCTAAAGTATACGTTTCATCTACCCATCCTAATTTTCTTGTCCCTTTTACCCCATATTGTGAGACAGGATATTAAAGTAAGTTCTTCATATTTCTTTGACAGAATGTACCGACATTTTCCAGGCAAAATGTGTCACAATTTTTTCCACAGTGTATTATTGTTATTTCTCCAGAACCATAAAAATTGGCATACTTCAAATGTCAATGGTGCTTAAAAGCCTGTCTTAGTGGGGAAAGGGACTATAAAAATAGTATGGACACTTTTGTAAGAAAAAAAAATTAAAACTTTTCTAAAATAGTTGTTCAATAAAAGAAATTATTCAAAAAAGTCGTTAGAGTCTAGGATAAAAGTCTCTTCCTGCAACCTAGGAAGAAGAGCTTTTTCCTTATGTTTTCATCATCTGTAATTAATATACCCACCTCTAGTTTTTGCCAGTAAACTCTGATACAACGTCACTGTGCATTCTCTCTTTGTTTCTCCTTGTTTATATTATGCTGCATACCATTACAAAAGGGTAACTAAAAGTGACATTTGGGATATATATGGCAGGATTTTTAGTATTTACTTGGGCAGATCTTAGTTCAAATACAGATTTGGTGACAATATCAAGAGTCAAATGCTATCAATTTGTTCTAAGGCATATAGGCCTTTATCAGAAAGATAAGCAGGCAAGAATTTAAGGAGTGCTAAATAGAAGTGTACAGCAGAACCCATCATAGCACCTGTTTTGTACCATAACTAAATACAGTATTTAATTTTCAATAATTACAAAAGGCAAAAACGTGGAAGCAAGATCCCGACATCCACAGTTAATATGAAAAGATACAGAGCAGAAAGTGCTTATTTTTAATCTAACAAAGTCACTAAGCCAAATTCTGCCTATTGTGCCAGGACTTTAGCATAGCTGCTTATCAGTGGAGAATTTAGACTCCTGTATTTGTACCACCTGAAAATACAGAGCCACCACGCAGTGGTGTAAGGTGTACATAGGAGGCAGACACATTGAGGAATTTACCACAAACAGAAAGAAAAGTTGTCTATAGCAGTGAAAGCTCGAGGCAGATACATTGAGGAATTTACCACAAACAGAAAAGTTGTCTATAGCAGTGAAAGCTCCTGTTACTAAGAATAGAAAACTTTTTTTCAGCAGAACAGTTTGGGCATTGACCAATTATTTTTCATTTTTCACCTGCACATCAAAACTTTCCAGCACATTTCTATCTTGTTCAAGTGAACTAATAAATTCCTGATACTCTCAATACTGCTTATCAACTTGTCACGCGTGGCAGTGTGTGTTGACTTGCAACAAGAAAATGTTTATCTTTTTGCTACACTCAAAGTAAGCAGCAGAACTGAAAGTTCCTGTAAGAAGCAGCTGGCAAGTGGCCTGCAGTCTAAAGAGACTTTGCTTTGCTCTGTTTTATTTTTTTGTTCTCATGCCTTTTCTTAGCACAACATTTTCTATATTCCTAATGCTAAATATTGGTAATAAATATCTACAGCCTGAAGTACAAAAAAATGTTCCAAAATAAGGTACAGCACCTTAAAATTATTATTTGGTCTTTCCAATCTTTTAACATCCAAGTATTAAACCCATAGATCAGGGTTGGGAGATGTAGAATCACAGAACAGAAACAAAGTTGCTGTCTCCCAAATATGTTTAAAACTCCATGTTACTGCTGTAATACTGCTGTATCCTGGTGGGTTAGCAGAAAATACTAAAGTGTTTTTAAGTGTTCCCTAGGTGGAATGGGAAAATACACTTTTCTGTTCTCTGTAATATAAAGAAATAAAAGGTGAGCATACATCCTTGAAATATATAATATCTATAATGTTAATACCATCCAGTATTATGCTTCACTAGACATACTAAATTTTTTGTGCAGTAAGATAAACTTGCTATTACAGGTATTTTCATATACACTGCAGAATTTGGTGTTCAAGTATACTGCTCTGCTCATATTAATTCCTAGTGAAATCAGTTAAAACTGTGTAGCTAAACAGTTTGTCTGTTATGCAGGATCAGGGTTGTAGGCTGTTTTTCAGTCCCATTATTAACAATGATAAAGGAAATTTTCTTAGGGAGGTAGGCGAGATGAAACTTCTAATGCAGCAGTTCACCATTTCTTGCTATCTTGTGGATGACATCTGAGAAAAAGTCAACAAAACCAGACACATAAAATAGCAATAATAAAGGTCAAGTGTGATCTGCTTGCTGAGCAGTCCCAAGTAGGGCGTGCAGCACAAAGGACAGAGCCACAGAATTGCCCTGCAGGCAGAGGACTGGTGCCTTCCAGCTTCCCACCAGGCTCACAGGGTCCTGCCAGAAGGCACTTTCCCCCTAGCTCCAGCTTTCCAGCTTTGCCCTGCGGTCTCCTTCTATCACGTGCACTAGTGTGTTGTATGACCCACTAGCAAAGGCGTGATTTTATTTTACAGCCCGCCACACTAGATGCATGTCTCTGTTGCAGGACACGATGCATAGAGTGTCCTGCTTTATGAGAAAATCAAGAGGCTTGAATGGACTAATTGGTGTAATTTTCCCACTCACACCCACCATACTGGGATGTTAGCAAGAGGTACGTTATCAGGAAATTGCAGCTGTGGCTCAGTCTTTACTTTCTGGCAGAAGTGTCTTGAAAAGGAGTTACCTCTGGTTTGGGGTTTTTTTTTGACTTCTTGGAACTTTCTGTTTATTAACTGGATAATCTGCAAAGGAGGAGATAGGAATAGAGCTGGCACAGAAAGATACTATGTTTAAGGCCAGAGCTGACTTGCCGTGGCCTACTATTCCAGATTAAAATGCATTCTGAAATGAGCTGGTAGCTGTACTGCTCCGTCTGATAGGTGAAGTGCATGCAGTACCTTACCTTGCTTAGGTTCTAATGAGAGCGTTTTGCATCATCCTGTGACTGGCTAGAGGGCAGATCAGGGCCTGGACCTTGAATCCAGAACCTCTTGAATTTGCAACATTCATCTCCCATGCTCAGATTGCAACCAAAACTCCACAATTTTTGTTTCAGATAGGTTCTAAGAAGGGGTTTATTTTCCTTTTTGGTTTTAGATATACCCAGCGTTTTAAAATAATATTATTGTGAAATTCTGGTACAAGTTAGAATAAATTTATAAGATAAGATGATTTTATATGAATTGTCAAGATACTGAATCTAGATCATTTGAATATGAGTCCAGATTATACCACAGAGTCTATGCCTGATTCAAAATACAATCTCAAGATCTTCTAGGCACGCTCAATTCTCCTTACTACCAACTCCAGTCATGGGATAATTTTGTTATGGATTAGTTCAGAACTCCCAAAATGACTAGCACAGATTCCCTGGCTTTATATATTCATATCTTAGTGCTTCCTCTGATAGAAAATTAACCTGCTACAATCTAGTTAGATATTTATGCTGTTCTCACCATTGAGATCTCAAAAAACCTCAGACCGCAGTTGCAGCAAGGCTTGTAGATTTCTCCTTTAAAGAAATATACAAAATATAATTTGCCATTGCAAAAGTAAAGAAAAATTTCAAGTGTTTTTTTCTTCAAAAAAAACCCCAACAACCACCCAGAAGTCAACAATAAAAAAATCATTTTGGTTAAGAATTCCAGTCACTCAGTAGATTATTTATCGAGTAATATCACCTGTCAGGTCTAACTACTGCATAAGTTAATCATCTCCAAATATTTCAGCTTCTATTTTAATTGCTTAAGTGTAAAGTAGGTCATATTATGGTGATGAAAGCATGATTATTAAATGCGTGATTTCATTTAACGATCTTTATTAACTTACAATGATTCCTTGTATTTCTACACTGTATGTACTCTGGCAAATCTTCTTCCAGCTGTAATTGAGATCATGTCAGCACTGTACTTCATAACTTACATTTGCACTTATTTATAATACAACAATAAAGATACACTTCAGTCAGAATCTTGGCACTGGTGGTTTAAATTTGGGAATAAACATGTTTATACACATTTAAAATTTAATGAAAATGAAAACAAAACCATTTACACATTTAACTAGCCATCAAGGGCAACAAATTAACGAAGTCTGAAACAGTTTCGTATAACTGAGAAGTGTAGCAGTGACCATTTACTAATGGAGTTTATTTTTGTATGCATTTCTGCTCCCGTAACTAACCATTTAAGGAAAAGATACGTTGCAGGCTCATCATGAATACTGGTCTGCTTCCTTTACCCTTACTTCTGGCCACATTCTGGTTCCCTGTTCAGAAAACTAGTTAGGTCTCTATTCTATAGACTTATTCACAGCATCTGAGTAGTGATTTCTCTCTTGCAGTTGCTCTGCTGCTCTGTTTGCTATAGCTCTTCCCTTTCCTACATCTTTCTCTAACACAGTGTGAAACTAGATGGCTTATCTGGGCTTTTCTGAACAGCTTCGTTGTGGCACAGTGGTACAGTCCTGCTTCCTGCATTCAAACTCTGTTATTTGTGTGGTCACCTGCCCTACAGGTAATGGTACAGGGAGCTGCACTGGTATCCCCTCAGTACTGACTGAAGCAGAATTGATACCATCTTAATTCAGTAAGAAACTCGGATCTAACATATTGGAAGTCAAGTAACATAGTAAATAAATAAATATTATTAAAATGGATGAACCAAGTTCTGTATTTTCAATAACATTTTTAATAGTGTACATCCAGTTGAGGTAATGTTCAAAACTTGGGATAATAATGGGCTTATTCAACACATAAATGAGATTGGTTTATCTTATTCAGCCTGTTTAGTAACTGCAAGTCTTTTCTGCTATTTTTCTTTATCTGTTATGAGACTGTTGGTAATCACAAAAACTTTATGTATAATAAAAAACTAAAATGCTGTTAATGCTCTTCCATTTTGTAAAAGAATGAAAGTGTTCTTGTATTACTCATTTCTTGGCACATAACAAACATTTAATATCTTTTCCACTGTGGACATTCTGTTTGAAAAATATTACCTAGTTGCTACTGTTCGAACTTCTAGAACACCATCATGAATTTGTTGGTTCATATTAATGACTCTTGATCCTATAATTAAAAGAAATCTAAATCCCTAAGAAGAAGCTAATGGAAATCTTTGCTTTGCTCATATTTAAAAAACAACTGGACAGCAAAATTATCTTTTACACAATATTGACTATTGAAACCTATTCACAGCCTGTTCACAAAGTGCTGTTAGCTTCAGAGGACAGTTTTACAGATGAGTTTTGCAGTCCTTCCTCTGGGGCTGTATCAGATCCAGAGGTTTTTGTGACATACTATTTCAAACCAAAATAATTTAAATACTTAAACAATTTGAAGCAAGTATGTGAAAATGTAAGTGCACATCTCAAACCATGTGCTTGGCTCTCGTTTTCTAATGCTTATTATTCAGTGATAAAAATGCCTAAAAAATGACAATTGTATATCAGGTGATTCCTGTTAGATATAAAAGGGACTGGAATATAGTGTTACTGATTTTCATTTCCTTTCTTGAATTTAATCTCAGGGTTGCTAGGTATAAGCAAATATTTTTCTTGATAGCAGTGTCATATGATAAATACATTTTTATATATTTGCAGAGCACATGTTCAGAGGGAATCTGACTTTTACTGTGTCCTGTGTGTATGTAAGTAGGTATGTATGTAAGAATCAGCTGTTGAGATCTACAAGTTGTACATTCAAGAAATGTTATGAAAGATTGCTTACATTAGGAGAAAAAAATAATTCTGATATCCTTGAAAGATTACATGTAAGATAAGATTGTAACATAGGACAAATACAAAATCAGATCAGTTTTATTGCTTAAATCACAGTATTCTTTACATAGTATTGTGACTAGCATAGCCCTCAAAAGACTTTTAAAAAGTAATTAAAATTCCAGACTGTTCATATTAGCTGTGTCTTCTATGTGATAGAATTTATAGCTCTGGGAGTGCTCCCTTCACTGATCCTTAATATTACAGAACTTCATAGAATATGTGCAGTCTCATGCTTTTTTTTTTTTTAAACATTTTCAATTATATGCAGAGTCTTTAGCTAGGAATGTTACTTGGAAATAAAAAAATTTGCTAAACATGCACACAGATGGCAAAAAACTTAACTAATAACTTCAATAATTCAGTTAATCTAATACCTTGTAAGTAACTTTTATCATTTTAAAGGTTGCATAAATCTCAAGCCAGTCTGTGTTATACCACCTTTCATTTATGTCAGAAGATGCTAGGAATCATCTTGCAATCAGCAGTCCAAACAGAAACACTGAAGTATTGATATGAAAATGTAGAATTAATGCAATGACTAGTTTTTCTACTACTTTCTGTCTATACATACATTTGAAATGCTCTTGCATGTTGAAATGTTCTGTGTTGAAATGCATATGCCAGCATGTTTTGACCTGTGAATATAATATTGTGCAACAGGGCTCATTTTGTCCTAGAAAGTAATTTTCTTGTTATTGTAGTATTTATCTGGGCATCAAAAGTTCTGGGTTCCAGTCATAACAGCAAGCTTGCTTTGTGACCTGTAGGACATGACTTAACCTGTAAGATTTTCCTGCCTGAAAAATGAGAAACACTCCTTTAGCAGAATGAAGAGCAGCATTTCCTTGGGGATTAAACTTTAATATAAAAGGGTCAAGGAGTATCTACTCAGCTAGTTTCTCTCCTATGGCATGAAATGTGTTGAAGGTTATTTAAAAATACTAGACACTGTCAGAGGGATGATGTGACACCTTATATCTATTATTTCTTTTAAGCTAATAGTGAAGTCAAGAGTACATTTAACACAGACCAGTTATAGTGCTGTCCTACACATAGCTACCGAAATGAATGTTACTAGGACTGCACGTGTCAAACTGAAGATCCATTGCACTGCAATACCCAGACAAAACCAAACTATGTTTACATGTTCTGCCTTTTCCTTCAAGAACTGTGGAATTCTGCAGACTTCAGGGGAACCTGCCACCTAACAGGAATAAATTGTGCCTGAGAGGCTAAATGTGGGCACTCCCATCCTAGAGATCTCTCACACTCGCCTGGAGTGCTAGCCAAACAGCACAACTGCATTCCCAAGGGACTATGCCATCCCTCCTTCCTCAAAAGCCCCAGCAAGAGGTATGCCCACACAAAGACCTTTCAAGTTGAAAAAACATAGAATAGCTGAGAACCCACAATGTCTTTTCTAGGTTTAATTGTAAATTTATTTTGGGACTGCATGAAAATCTGATTTGAATATTTTTGTGCGTTTAATTTAAATAAAAGTACTGGGCAGATCTATGCATTTGATAAATGGCCTGATATATGTTCTTAAAAGCAGATAATATTCTAAGTGAAGTCTGCTATAGCAGTCGTTCAAATTGGCTTGCAAAATCTGTGTCATTTTCAGAGACATACACACTGAATTCTTATGTTAAAACCAAGTTAATCATACCAAAAGAGTGAAGCTCTCACTCTTAAGCCAAAATGTATTCCTCTTCATAATACCATGCAGTTATCGGCATGTCCCTTGGATTTATGACTTATGACATTTGTTTACCAACAGGTGGTTGCATATCTTGCCATTTATATTTTAAGCAACAGTAAACACAACTAAAAATAATATAAGATAAACAAAATAAAACTCAGTGAGGTTTTTTTTAAAGTGTTTTTAGAGGAAAGCTGTACCTATAAGCTAGGTCTTCAGGTAGTTCACACCAGGCCCAGCAACACAGAAGAATACTGCAAGAGCAATAAGGATTTTTAGGGGCATTATGATAGTGTAATGGAAACACATCTGCCCCCAAAAGTCCCTCATTTTCCCTGCGGTAAAGAGCCATGCAGGAAGTGGTGAATGCTGTGGAACATCGGGAATGAAACTATAAAGAAAAATGTTTTAAGTTAGAACAATTTTCCAACAATACTTCAGGATTTCATAATTTCCTGTTAGTTCACTACATAGGAAAATTGTAGTTTTTCAAATAGCCTCTAACTCATTTACTTTGGATGTAAAAATGGTTCTGTCCATTCACCAAAGTGAATTCTGAAGCAGCTATTTTAGAAATACTATTACTATTGGGAAGCTAAAAACATTATGTGTAAAGCACAGACAATCCAGGACAATTTTTGTACTTTCAGCTCCCCAAAAGCAAAAAATAAAACAGAATAATCATCATTAACAGTTGACCTGCATCTCTCATTTCTAAGGATTTACTTCAGTGACAGAGCAAACATTATAGAAGAAAATTATAATAATAAAATCATAGAACATCTTTAATTTTAAAGAATTTTAAAATATTTTCCAACTAACCGTGTGGGCAGTTTTCCATACATATATAAAGACCACTCAGAGGAATCCCAAGTTAGTAAAGACTGAATACTCTATATTTATAATTCTCCATAGTAAAACAGGTAGCACATTTGAACTTTTAGTTATGCCTGTTCAATTGACATGCCTAATGAAAAGTTACTCTTAAAATAATCCACGCTAAACAGCACCTAGCAGGCATATGCTTCAGTGGATTCTTGTAGCATAATGCAGAAAATACAATAATATTGTTGGAAAAAGTAATGCTCAATTCCTCATATATTATTTAATATGATGTTCTGTGTAATACATTTGCTCTTTGTTTGTTTATGTTATAATACAAAAAATTAACCCAGTTCTTTCCTCAGGTTCCAGAAATTGTACTGTGATCTCACTTTTATTCTTTGTTGATGTAGGTCCAGTGATTTCAGTGGAGATACTGCTGACTTACACCAGCATCCAGGCACCTACTGACAGAGGTGTGTGCAGTTTGTGTGGTTTGAAATAGGCCTTTTATTACAAGAGAAAGCTTTTATACAAACAGCAGCGGCATCAAAGCAAAAATCTAGATTATGCTGACTTTAATAGACATTTTCAACAATAGCAATATATAACAAATAGAAATACCCCTTCAGTAAAATCACTGCATTCAGTTATTTTTACTGACCCTTGTGGGCCAATCCTGAAACATCCTGAAACGTTTTTTCTCACCCTTTCCTAAAACCATTTATACATGCCTTGTAGATGACAGAACACATTTTATCTTTTTGTTTTATTTTGTTTTAATTCTTATCCTGACCTACAAAACAAAGAAAAGCTATTACTGAAAAAACTGGTGTCTAGCTACTATTTTATATCAGTTCATATAGAAAGGCCATGATTCCAGTAAAAGGATTTGGACAGTCTGACTGAAGCTGAGATACTTAAAATCACAAAAATGCACCAATACTACATTACAATGGTGAATTATAGCCTCCCTCATTAACAGCTAAATTAAAATATTACAGACTATTAACTGAAAAGATTGAAATAGTTTTGTTTAAAGTTATTAATATATATAAATGATGTAAGCATTCAATATATTAGGAAATCAGATAGGAGTGATGCATCATTTTTAAGACTTTTTTTGAGCTAAGCTAGGAGCAGGTGTGCTCCAAACACGAAAAAAATACATTTTAAAACTCTGGAGCCTGTCTGTAGAGAATTATGATTCCAATGTGACAAATAAAATGTTGATAGTTGAAGAGCCTTCTGTGCAACAGGGAGTCAGAAATCAGTGGTAACCTTCTGAAACCAACCGCTAAAATGTAGTCATATTTGGCTAGCTTACAAAGCAAGTTACCTCAGTAATAGATTTGTTTTTTATTTCTATTCCTATTACCTTTATTTATTTTGTACATGTTGTAGAAATGTCCTGAAAAAAATCCACAAGCTGAATAACGCCTGGCCATTCACATGTCACTTACATAAACACTGCCCTTGCACTGAAACCTTATAAACAGAAGTTATTTGGGCATTTTGACAACAGGCAAGTAAAGCTGATTCTTTGTTTCTTTTTTCCATGTCTGTACCTTTACCAAATCCCTTAAGCACTTGCATTGTTTGACTGAGAAAAGTGTGTCACATTGCAACAAGAGATTTGTGTATTTATTAACTGCTGTGCACTGTGAATAGGGCAAATGATGCCTTAAATTCATTAATTTCACCCGAAGCTTCATACTCTCAAGCTGCGTGGTCTGAAGTGGATTTGGTAGTTCATGTAATACAACCACTTTTCTACCACTTCTTCCACTACAGGTGCAGCTTCCAGGTGATAGCAATGTTTTTCCCCTAATATTTTAAAGCCATCAAGAAAACTTACAAATTTTTTTTTTTTTGCTTCATAACCTGCTAAATGTGATTTTTAAGGCAAATAAAAAAGGATTTTTGAGTGATGCCTTTGACAAATATGTTCTGAACATACTGGTGTATGTTTGCATAGATTTTCTTCGTGGCATGAGGTCCAGATTTTACGCAGGCAAGCAGAGCTGTTGTGTAACATTATAACAGAGAGTGAAGAACAAGACACAATTTAAAAATCATACCTTGAGTGTCTGTGTTCTTGCCCTGGAAAAACTCATGATACCTTCATAGGAAGGGATTCTGTAGCCTTTACTAAGGCAAAATTTTTAGTTGTTCCAGGTCACAAGTTTCCAAACTCGGGGCCATTACCTCCCTTTCTTTTTTTCTATGGTTAGATCAGAGGGTAGTCACAAAACTTCTCTGTTGCAACATGAGGTCAGGAGATGTCAAAGGTTCAGGCTCTGCTTCACAAAATGCAGGCCACAGACCAATCCCCAAACCATGCCACTGGATTCTGGTGGAGATCCTGATCTTTTCACTGCCTTCAATAAAATTTCAAAAGTAAACAGATTAGGCCATTTGATAATCGTCTGCTGATTCAGTGTTTGTAAGCTTTTTTTTCATGTTTGCTTAAAAAATGCAGAAAAGTAATTCCAAAAATGTAGTTTTAAATTTATTTTGAATAGAAACATAGCTAGTAGGGCTTTCAATTTTATTAATTATAAATGCAATAAATAATTGGAGTTGATCTTTCTAAGTATTATTTTTTCAATAATTCATGACAGTTTTTATCTCAAGGAAAATTAATTTTGATTCCAAACATACCATCTACTTTTTATCTTTTGTAAATTTCTTTTTTCATATCAAATAGCAAAATAGACTAATCCCAGATATTTAATTATTAATGCTCTGGATATGCAGTGCACTTCAAGAGCCTCAGCTCTGAGGCCACCACCCCATGCTGCATGCAAACCTTGTGGGAAAACCACAAGGAAAAGAGATCAAATTTTTATGTGAGGAAACGAGATCAAATTTTTATAACATAGATGTTTAGGGAATCTATCACTGTTTTGTCTAATCATCATTAATTTGGGTAACATGTATAAAATGAACATACATTTAAAGTTTAATATATATGCATGATATCCATAGTAGTAGAAGAGTGTCTGTTTTACTGCATGGTAGAGACAGACAGGAGCTCTTTCTGTAAGCTTACTAATGGGAAAAAATGTGAAGAAAAATTTTGTATGAGGAAGGCCTACAGAAGTGTAACTCTGTTCTTTAATACTGCTCATTAATCATTTAAATAGTTTACTAATTCTATAGCTAGGTTATTGGTGCCAGAAGGAATGCATGTGAATTTTACGCATCTTCAATAGACAATCAAATAGACCTATTTGAAAAAAGGAGCTAAAAATAGCTGGTTAACAAAGTGTGCTACATAAAGCACATCTTACTGAAAGTAGCTATACAAAATTACATGTTTTAATTTAAGAGCTTTAAAGTAATAGTGAGAAGCAACTGCTGTATTTCAGCAGAGCAGAGTTGGTCTTTGCTGCTCTTTGGATGTGTCTAAGTTTGTTTCTCTTTTCCCTTAAAGCAAGATCCTCACACTGATTCACTCTAATCTCTGTTTCTCCAAATCTGACCAAATTCGGTCCAAATCTGACAACTTGTAATATTGGACAGGTCTAGAATGTATTCACAAACTAAGTACTATAATTAAAAAATAAAAAATTTCTACAATTTGTAGTTTAGTTGGTTCATGAAACCTACTCATAAATGCTGCTTTTGAACAGCATTATGTAATGCAAAATAGTAGCTAAAAGGCATATTAGCAGCACAATTCTGACCTAAGCTCTTCCACATCAGATTTCAGTCTTAAACAAGTGAGAAATTTCTTGCACTGAGGTTTGGATATGTCCTATTTCACAAGTGTAGCGATTATTTTGCTATAAAATGTGAAATACCAGAATTCCATAGAAAATTCTTGATAATTCAGCATGATACCCATTTGCATGAATATACAGATCCTGAATATAGTCATGCGACACATCACATAGCGAGAACTTCGCTTTAACAGTGTCTCACTAGGTAACTTCAGCTGAATTTCCAGGCCTTTTTGAAATATTCAAATTGATTCAGTCTGAGTAGGTCAGCACTTAAAATTAATCTGACTGCAATGATAATGTGACCACAATGTAAATGTCTAGATGTCTCTGTGTAACTTAAGCAGGTGATTAGCTGGCATAAAATGTCAAAACTATGACAGATGCATTTACACCCACTGAGAGGATGCTCCTGTATGTATTTTGTGTGCATATGCGGTATACATGAGCCATTGTATAAATTGTATTGTGTAAGTGTAGTGTGTTTCATTCAGTATTAAATATATGTACAGTACATTCAGAACCACACGAATGTTCAGCTTATCTGCTAACAAATTTTCAACACAACAATCCCACAAGGAAAGTACAATTACCTAATTTTAAAGTAAAAATTATGCTTAGATTTTTAGGATATTGATACCAAAATGTAAATAGTAACATGAACTTAAACAGCTCTACAAAGCTCAGGTTTACCATACCTTACTCCTAAAAATATATTCTACAACTTTGGTCAGTACAAAAATTAGTGATCTTTAAATCGGTTCATAGATACAGACCACACACATGTAGGCACGCAAACACACACATATAAAAAAAACCAGCTAGTTGAAGAGTTGCATTAAAACTGAGCACTTTGTGAGCAAAAAAACTGAGGATGGAATTGGCAATACAAATGTTACCGGTGTTTATACAATGTTTTCAAGGTTTAAGCTGCCTGTCTTTTCTAGGGACTTCCTTTTCTCCCAATTCACCTATATCGAATGACCACTCTTTGAAACGTAACTTTTTCTTCTGTTTTCGCTGGCTTTTTAAGAGAAAACCATCACCAACAGTTGGAACACTTATTTTCTTCTGTTTAACTTTCAGAATGGTAGTATTTTCTATCCAGTTTTTATTGCTGAAGACAACATTCAAGTTAGAATATTATTATTTATTTAAAGTATATAGTAGCCTTTTACTAAGTTTAACATCCACCGTAAGAGCCATAATGTACTGGTTTCTTTTGCAGAACAAAGTGACCACCAAAAGCGGGACTTTGTGGGCCAGTTGGATAAAACATAAGCTCATCTTGCCCCCAAAACCCCGACTCTGGAACCACAACCTTCTGAGATTCAATTTGTAAGTAAAGTATCTTTGTAAAATATGCCCAATCGACTGAGAGGATCATTGCTTATAAAGTGGGTAATTTTCAGACTAATAAAAGAGAATATTGTAGCCAAGTGACAGTACGCACTCCACTTTCTGGACAGCAGAAATTGCTAACAGATACTATGTGTTTTTATTCACATTTTATGATTTATTTATTAAGTAGGTAAGCAGCACCTTCTGTAAGTGTCTATAAAATGACACAGAACTCCCCCAGAATAACAGTTATTTATTAGACCCAGCACTCAAAATACCTCTCAAGAGTTCTTCTCAAAGTGAGTAACAACTTACTTGTTTATCTGTTCCACTATATGTCAGACTAAAGTTGACACATTGTAGCGAGATGTCTGTCATTATTCGGGATTTGTTATTTGTACAATAAACTAGAAAATATTTTCACTTTACTTGAAACAGTTAGGTCTCTTCCCACTAACAGCAGTAGTTTCAAGTGTTCAGCTCTGTGCCTAAACCTTACTACCCTCAGCATTATGTTTCTTAAGAACTTCTTTCAAAGATGAGAGGAGCAGAGGAGATCTGTAGACAAAAGGAACGTGTTTTCTAAATCCTCAGTTTATAATTCCAACAGAACTTCTAAATAAAGTCCAAGTTTAAAAGCATCATAGTTTACACTTGGATGACTGAAGTAGGTAAATGCTGTCAGTTACTTTAAAAGAAACTAATTACCGTGCTTGAAAAGCCACGGTTACATTTATTCTGCTTTTGATAATCGAGGTACAGAGCCAAAGAATGCTGTCCTAGCTGAACTGCTGTACAATCGGCAAATACATCTTGAAAGGAGAACGCAGAGAAGTTGATGGAAATTCCGGCTAAGTAGAAATGTTAAAATAAAATACATGGCCTGTAGAAAGAGGAGTTAACCGACTTATTTATGCTTGTGACGATTTAGAAGATTTTCCTTACTATTATTTCGCATGAGCTTACCAAACGGTACGTACCGACACCTATCAGCACGCTTGTTTGCAGTTACCAGTGTTCGGCGAAAGCCGGCCCCAGAAGCCCCCTCTAGGCACGGGGACGGGACCGGTGCTGGGAGACCCGGGAGGAGCGAACACCTGTAGCTCCCGAGGGTGCCCGGCGCGGTGGCCAGCC
>NW_009610599.1:0-1118 GCF_000690535.1 Cariama cristata
CCCTTTGCCTCAGGGCCCTGCTCCTTCCCAAAATCTTGCCTTTCCCTCTTGTTTTCCAGCCTTTTCCCCGGCATCTCGCCGAGGCGGGGCTCGGCCGGGCGGCAGAGAAGCAGCGGAGTTCTTAGGGCAAAGCCGGTGGGTCCGTGTATATTCCGTGGCCTGAGCAGGGAAGAAGCGCCCACGGGCACGGGTGGGTGCTGTACCCACGGGTTAGCTGGCGTACACCCACGGCCTGCAGACGAATACACCGATGCGAGTGGGTAGAAGTCGGTTCTATGCCGACTTGTACGCGGATCTTCCCGCTTTTATATCGAAATACTCAGATCCACGCAGCCATCCTCACCCCGGGGCCGTGGGCTGACCCATCCGTGGGTCTGGGTGTTTTCTGGACACCCAAATTCATTTTGCATCTGTGCATCTGTATCTGAAGGCATCTCCGTATGGATACCCACACGCAAACAGAAGATCAAGACGTGGAGAGAGTGCTAACATGCATTCCTACTGTGGGAAAACATGCTGCACTTTGATTATTTTCTCTGTGGTTTCCAGTCTGTTTGGGCTGTAGGAAAACGATCAGATAGAGCGTGGAGGGGGAAAAGAAACCCACCAGGCAACCCAAATCAAACCAATGCTTTCTAGGTTTTTAAAGGGGAGTTGGTGGAGAGAAAAATCGGGGGAAAAAAATACGGTTTTCGTTAAAATACCCCAAGCAGGTTTGCTCAGGTGGGAGGAGGGTGGAGAGGCAGCGGCTCTCCCTCGTTCCCCCCCGAGGGTCCAGGCCCACAAAACACCCCCCCTCTTTTTTTTTTTTTTTCTTTCTTTTTAAAGTCAGAACAAGGGAACCTGGCTGGCACAAAGTTAAAACCTCTCCACGAAGCCTTGACCCACGTGGGTGCGGGGGGCATTTGCTAAACCTTGGCTGTCGTGGGTAGCGATAGACCGGGATGGAGTTGCCTCTTTTCGGGCTTCGGCAGGCAAAAGTTTGCACCAGAGTTTTTCTGGCGTCGTTTTTCTCTTTCGAGGAATAAACACGCGAGTGGGGAGCAGGACGCTGCCAGCGGGGTGGCCCCGGGGCGTGGGGTGGCCCTTTTTGGGGAGGGGGCTGTCGGAGAAGGGGC
>NW_009610600.1:0-263 GCF_000690535.1 Cariama cristata
CAACACGTTACCACGCTGCTGCGTTTGCTGGTGCTCTCCCTTGCACCCAAAAATACGCGAGTCTGACATGAAATGCACCCGCTGCGGGCGGTGCCCGTGGGACCAGGCTGTTCCCCCCGTGCCCGGGGAGGATTCCCCTTGCCTGAGCCCTCCCATGTGTCCCTGGCTGTGGTCCAGTCACCCCAATAATGCACCGGGGCAGAGGGGACCCACCCCCGCCCCCCTCCCAAGCACTCCCTGCCCCAGGAGGACACCCCGGGCTG
>NW_009610601.1:0-340 GCF_000690535.1 Cariama cristata
CCGGGTAGGAAGGAGGAGTGCTCCCGCAGCCGTTCCTCTCCGGAGTTTGCCGTGCGTTTACTTTGTGACACCAGTGATGGGTCTTGATCCAGGTGCAGCGATTGGGCACAAAGAGTGACGGAAAAAATTGAGCCACACGTATGTGTGGATTATAGGATACAGGAGAGAGGGGCTCATTTAAACACGCATCACACTGAGGTGTGTGGGAGGGGAAATAGCATCAATAGGAATGTTTGAAATGAAGCCAAGGGCAGGACAGCTGCATGGAGGAACTCTGCCGCCCGTCGGTGTAACCCTTTGGGGCGCGCGGGGCTGTCGCCGCCTCCCCTCCGTGCGGGGC
>NW_009610601.1:371-3381 GCF_000690535.1 Cariama cristata
TGGCAGAGGGTCTAGCAGCTCACGTGGCGGCGGCCCCGAGGACTGGATGCCGTCCTGCGCCATGGAGGAACCGCTCCCTCCAGAGCAGCTCGTTGTCCACCCGGTCTCGGCCCCGGGGCTGTCGCAGGCGAGGTCCCAGGGGGTCTCGCCATCACCAAGGGGAGATGACGTGCAGCGCTCGGGGCACGGGGGATCTGCGGGGGCTTTGCACCGTCTGTACATTTGTTGTTGCAGAGCACTTTGCAGGGCAATAAAAGCAGGAGGTCAGCGACCAGGAAGTCTTTATCCCGGGGCGCTCCGCAGCTCCGGCTGTCCAGGCAGCCGCGCTTTGAAAAATAAGTTTTAAAGTAGCATCAGACTGATGGAGAATGAACCCTGTGGCCTTTGCAGCAGCCCTGGTGTTCTTGGTTGGGGTGTATTGAACAGATGGGTTCTCTCAGTCACTCTGCACCGTTATAATAATCCTAATTGTGTTTCTTAGTTCATTTTTCATTAGGGTCACTTTCACCTATAGGAAATCTTTCTTACACAGAAGAAAAAATCCTTCTGCTTTTCCAAACTCATTAGCTTTTGCTATTACTTATACCGATGTTAGCAGTGCCTGCAGCCCACCATGAGGAGATCTGTGCTGGGCTCGGTCCTGTGGAAACACGCAGCCCCTGCTCTGAGCAGCTCACGCCCAACACACAAGGTACGCCACGAACAAGAGAAGAATCATCCATCCTACTTTACCACCAGAGACTGTCTTACCTCCCCACCCCATAGCAAAGTGCTTTGAGATTTGGGGAGAAAAAAGATTGATATTTAACGATAAAGCATATTTTTGATGAGCAATTTGTATTGTATTCGTACATTGCCAACAACACTCCTGAGCAACAGCTTTCACCCAACGCTGTGCGAGATTTTAGCCGCTATTGCAGAAGGCACCAGAGTCCTTTTCTCCCTGTGCTTTTATGACCTCCCACCTCCACCCCTCCTCTGGCTCTGCAGCGGGCCGAGCGCTCAGGGGCTTTGCCGCTCACCCGATATATATTCTGCGCACACCATCGCTCGCCTTTACACCACAGCAAGCAGGGCAGACCTCCATTTCCAGGTCACTCTCGATATAAGATGCCGACAGCAAACCCTCCGACATCAGCCGAGGGGACGGCAGGGCAGGGCGCCCATTTGGGTCCAGCTCCCTGGCACTACCGCGTTTCCAGATATTTCAGTCCTTCCCACAGAAACTGCATCCCACTGACGGCACGTGGGTGCAGGAAAACCACACAGAGGGGACTCCGACAAGGCACACAACTGGAAAAAAGGTGATACACAAGAAAGAGAAAGATCATGGTGCAGCGAACGGAAAATATGTCCCTTGAATGGCACTGGTAGTGGCTCAGCATCATGACATTAAAAATTATTCAAGTGAGACTAACACTCTGAACATACAGAGTAGTGGCTCTAAGTGAGGAAATTAGGACTATTAATCATTCCAAGGCGTTAACAATTCCAGCAGGCCAGGATGGCCCTGTTCCCAGTGGGGCTTAATAAAATACTCAGGGTTTATAATAAGAAAATAATATCTCAAATGTCTATAGCACCTTGCAGCCCAAAGTGCTTTGCGGTTGGCTATAAATTGTCTGCCCACAGCCAGGGAGAGCAGAGGAAGGAAAGTGCAGCATCCTTGGGAAGTATGCAAAGAACTCGAGGAGGTGAAATGCTGCCAGGCACGCTGGAATTTGCTCTTTATCAGGCAGAGGCAGGGATGTTGGATTTGATCCTATCTGCCCGAGGTGTCTCCAATAGCTGCCTAGGGCTTTCCAGCCTCCCACCAAAGTACAGATTTCTTGTCGACTCAATGGAGTGGGAAGAGAACAGAAGCCAAGCTAGTTTGGCTCTCAGGTTGATCTTTCAGGACTCTCAAAGCGGTTTCGAGAGCAGGTCACTCCGTTTTCCCAGGGGAAGGGCTCCAACAGCCTCTGGTACCACCAAGACACCAGACCACGCTCTCATCTCAACCTCAGCAGCAGAGCTCTCAGGGCAGAAGTCAGCAGTGACGAGGCTCTCTGCCAAACAAGTTCACAGCCCCAGCCTGCGGGACAGGAGGCTGAGCATCTCCTGCCCGAGCGAGACGGGGACTGGGGCTCCGGCAGCTGCGGGGCAGCGCTGCCATCCCCCAGTGCTAGTCCGGGAGAAGAGCCTGGATTTGTCCTCACAGGCACAGTGCTTGGGCACATGTCGGGTCAGAAGAGGGACGGCCAAGACCATGCTTCACCCAGGCACGGGCAAGGGGACCTCCAGGGGTTTCTCAGCACTCGGTTTGCAGAACGACCTAGAGAAACCCCCAAGGCTGTAAGTGACGGTGGAGCCTAAACCAGTGCCACGCCGTCCCTCCCAGGGGTGTTTTTGGGAGCAGGTGGCGTTCGGAGGTGACCATGGCACAGCATGGCACGCTCAGGGGCGAGAGCAGAACCGGTGCTGAGGGGAACATCGCGAGCCGGGACTGAGCCCCAGCTCCAGCTCCGTTCTGATGGCACCGACTGGAGCTGTGGAGGGGCTCGAAGCTCAGCATTCCTTCCAAACGGTGCTTAGGTTATTTGCCTGAGTCATAGTAGGTGGGAGAGCTACACATGAGAGGCAGTCGGTGGCCATCAGAGGATACCGACTTGAGAGGCATGCTTAACGTGGCCAGGAGCAACACCTTGGTGCTTTTCTTACTTGCTTGCTTTTTTGTTTTGTTTTTCTTTGTTGTTTTAAACGTGGCTTGGTCAAGTTCAGAGCCCCCGAGTGCTGCGGTGCGCACAGTGCGAGGCTGCCCGCATCTCTCTACTGCTGGTAAGAGAAGAGCCTGTGAGGAACCGCCGGGAGCGGTTGGCGTGGCTGAGGGTACAGGGATTTAGGCTGTCCAGATTGCCTTAACCGAGTTGAGAGCACCCTGCGCTTGATGGGGAGAGGCAGTGTCAGGAAAGGCAAATTCTCAAGCTGAAAACCCATGAGGTGGGACATCAGAACCGAGCCCGCCGCCTGT
>NW_009610602.1:0-226 GCF_000690535.1 Cariama cristata
CGGCCATCCCCCCCCCCCTCCACTGGTACCTTCCCCCTGCAGGCTGGCCTCCGAGACGGCCGCCCTGGCCTCGAAACGGATGAGTCCCTCATCCTCGAGGCGCACGCCACAGAGCAGCAGGAAATGCCGGGTCCCTGGGGAGGAAAGGCTGGCTCAAGGGGACGGTGATGGGCACCCGTGGCAGGTAGGGGGCAGAGACCCACACAAACTCCCGTTGCTTGAATTC
>NW_009610603.1:0-2000 GCF_000690535.1 Cariama cristata
TGAGGGGGTCCCGGGGGCCGCCGGCGACCCTTGTGCGGTGAAAAGGGAGCGCCCTCGCCACTCCCGGAGGCGTTCTGCGTGGGGGACAGCGGGCCCCCCGGCAGCGCGGAAGGGCTGCAGCCTTTGCTCCCTGTACCTTAGGCTTCAGGTGATCCAAAACAGTGCTTCAGCACTTGGATATGGTGAGAGCTAGTTTAAAAAAAAAACCCAGAGGACTTCAAATGTAACAGGTTTTGTTTTTCTGTAGTTAATTCCTGTTGATCCATTTCTGGTCAACGGTTCAGTTGAGCCTTTTCCACCGTTCATTTGGGTGTGTAAGTATGCTTGGTTTGGTACGTCAGCCGGGTTGCGACACCGGCTAAGAGCGGCCAGGCTGCCGGGGAAGCAGGCACGTGGAGTGGGGCCATAGGGGGAAGAGGGTACAGCGAGGGGCCCTGCCTGAAACACAAAGATGCCGAAGCAATGGCGTTCGTGCAGCTCTTCCAGCGGAGGGATGCCAGTTTCCCAGGGTCTGTCGCAGCCTGGAGGGACCGTGGGACAAGAGGCTGCAGCGGGCTGTGGGTGTGCACATCGCTCTGTGTGTGTGCATGTGTGCACGTACGTGTGTGGGGACCAGCGCCTTGATCGTGTTACCCACAGCTAGAACAACATTAAGGCTGAAGGTTAGTGGTGATACACAGCTATGTGAGACAAGAAAGAATAAGGACCCCCCCCCCTTGCGTCACACGAGGCTGACATTGTCTCCGCAGCTGTGGGAATTGGGAGATCACGTCACATCACAAAATATCTCAATATTTTGAAAAATAATTCATTCTGGCCTGGGAGGAGCAGGAGGGTGGCAGGGGCACGAAGCCCACGTCAGGCAGCTGGTGTCCTCTTTTCTGGGGAATCACGGCTCCGGGTGGCTCTGTCGGGCTGCTGTCCCGTCCTTCTGACACTGAGAAGGGACAGAGAGCTAAACAGTACCTGGCACCCTGCGCCTCCCTTGCAGTTACTGCAGTTGATTTGCCTTTTGAATGATGATTTTTGCAAAACCCTCGGCACAAGCCAGTCTGAGGGGGTGAGAAGTGTCACCCCCACTGGCACTAAGCTGGCCTGCCACATCAGCTAAAAGTAGTTGCCCCTCCTGTGCCCCCCCAGCGAGGCGTGGGGCTCCCAGCCGAGGCAGGCTGGGTGCTGGAGCAGAGCCACGTCACGGGGTCAGTGGCTCTGCAAAGGCCGAGCCGCGCTTGCTGGCACGAGCTGGGTGTAGCCTCTGCTTTGCACGCAGTTAATTTCTGGCATGTTACGCCTTGGCGTGCTCCTGGACCGCAGCAGTAAGCGCTAGGAAAAGCAGTGCATTCAACGGGTGCCCGTCGTGGCCTTCTACGCCGCTCCCGCGGGCTCCAGCACCACTGGCAGCCCCTTCCCACCCTTGCTGGCTTTGGAACATTGGGATCAGTTGATACCCAACCAGCTTGTCTGCAAAAATCCCATCCCAACTGGGAAGACTTGTGAAACCTGAACCTCCACCGAGCCGCAGCTCCCCTTTCTGCCCCCCGGCAGGGAGGTCCGTCAGGAAATTCAATCTCCGTCGCAGTCCAAGGGCTTCAGCAAACGCGAGCAGTGAGGGGCAACCGAGAGCACCTCTCTGGCAGATGCGTAATGTACCCGTCACGTACGTTCCAGGAGCAGCTGAAAAGCACAAGGGAGGCTCGCTGGGCGTGCTGAGCGCCACACACCATTTCCACAGCTGCCAGGGCTGAGCAGAAGGTTGGTTAATGAAAATGTGTTCAGAGACCTCTCTCAGAACCAATTTTCCTAAGTAATTTCAGCATTATTAACACTGCCCCAATTTCTTGTTACTAATATTTTCCCTTCCCTTCCCTTCCCTTCCCTTCCCTTCCCTTCCCTTCCCTTCCCCTTTCCCCGGCATTTTCCCAAACCGGGTTTGTGGGTGGCAGCTGTGCAGGCCAGCGGTTCTGGTTCAGGGTTCATCTTTACCCCCGCACTGTGACCTC
>NW_009610603.1:2031-13825 GCF_000690535.1 Cariama cristata
CTGCTGTGTGGGCACGTTTATAGTCAGCTGGTGAAAGATGTGATAATTAACAGGAAGAAACTTCAGTGTCGCCTTGAGAGGAAGAAGAGGGGTTGTAACAACCCTCGGATGTGATGCAGAAGGAATGCAATGATGGGCAACAGCGCCTGCTCCTCTCTTCCTTCCTACACAGTAGGGATGTCAAATTTTTCGTAAATCCTCAGGGGTAAGTGAGAAGCTGCGTGAAGAGTTATGAGCAAGGATCTCATAAATAAACCTGACCTATCATAATCCTACGCAGCCTGTCTTGCCTAAATTTACAACAAAGATGCCAAAAGCCACAGGAAGATGGGAAATCAGCCTGTCCATGTAACTGCAGGCACTGGTTTCCAGAAAAGGTTCTCAGAAAGCAACTAGCGAGGCTGGATTTCTACAGTCAAGGATGAGCAAGTCCCATAGGAGAAAGCAAGACCATAAGGGAGCAAGACCAAAGGAACACCTTGCTCGGCGTCCTCTCCGAGAGTGACTATTGGTGGATGCTCCAGGACAACATAAGAGCTGTAGGCAAAGGAGATTCTCGCCTACGTCTCTGCTCAGCCATTGGCAGTCACCCCTCGAAGGAGCGCCTGAGCCGGCACCTGCACCCCATCTCGCCTCTTTCAAAGCTGCTGAAGGATTCTGGGCCCATTGAGTTCCTGCCTTCGGGGAGTTTGCAGGGTGCGTGGAGTTGCATGGTTCAGTTGTGCTTCGTGCCTCTGCCAGTATGAAACCTGTTAGCTGGCCACAGCCAGGCACATAGGCTGGCACCTCGCTGGGATGGGCAGCCCGGTGATTGTCAGCCGGGAGCTGTGTGCCACTCACCAGGACAGGTGCCAACCTCCGAAACTTGGCCAGGACGAGGGAAAATAGAGATGCTGCATCTCCTGGAGTAGCAGTCAGCAGTTGGAGGTGCTGAGGAGTGGAGTGGAGCGGCTCCAGGACATAAAGCAAGTTCTAAAGCAAGGCAGAGACAGGCAAATATACAGGCCTTTGGGGCAGTGAGGCTGGCTGTCTCCTGGGGACCACGATGTGCTGCTGGGAGAATGTGGCAGCCTCGGATGCCCACGAACCTGCCCAAGGCAGTGGGTCACGCTGTTAGGTACAGGGGCCAAGGATGGGCTGGGGCCCTCAGGTCACTACGGACACAAAATCCCCCAGGGTACAGGTAGCTTCTCTTCCCACACTTTGTCTGCCAAGGAATCGTGGCCCAAACAATTTTTGGATGTGGGAGTGTGAACAGGCAGACTGTACCCTGTGTAACTATGCATTGTGTTTAACAGGTAAAATTCACGTTTTCTAGGACAGAGCTAAGCAGGGAACCAGTCCTCAGGGTCAGAGGGGGAGCCCTGCACAGCACGGGAACTAAGATGCATGTTAAGAAAAACATCTTCCCCAATGCACTGGACCCTTTGCTCTGCATAACCAGTTTGCCTCCTGTGTGATTTGCTTCCACTGCCCAGGCAGTGACAAACCTCATTGCTGGAGGCCCTGATGTTCAAACAAGCCTTTTGCTCATGGTCCCTAAAAGCCGATTTTCCCATAGCTCCAACTTTTGCCCCTGACATGATAGAAAACTTGACGGGTACCTCACTCCCTTGTGTTTTATTGAAAAAACCTTGCCCCACATTGCTACAGCCCAAACATCACTGCTGTATGTACAGATCACGCTCTTGCCTTTTGCTCTTGTGCTGAGGATGGGGTTGTGGCTGTTGTTGAAATACGTTTCAAAAATTTGTCGTCATACTGAAGGCTGAGATTTTTTAATCCTCACCTTAGTCTTGGTTGTGTGCAGCAGTCTTCAATTACCTGTCCCAGAGGGTTTATGTTACATCTTGTGTACACATTTCATAGCCTAACGAGGGTGTCCAGCAGGGATATTGGTGACATGGGATATGTTCTTTCCAAATGAAGGTAGGTACCGCTCTCCTCTGACTCTGCACCCTGGAGATGGCAGCACCCAAGGTCGCAGTGGTTGGCGCAGGAGTCGTCGGCTTGTCCACAGCGATGTGCATCGTGGAGACTTATCCCAGCTGCTCCGTGACAATCCTTTCAGACCAGTTCAGCCCCAACACAACGAGCGACGTCGCAGCTGGGATGCTCATCCCTCACACCCACCCAGGTCTGTGCAATCCGGCGTGGCGTTGCCCATGGCACCGCATGTGGCTGCGTGCCCAGGTGTGCAGCAAGGCACAGAGGTTGAGGAAGAAAAGTGCCATGACCTGTGTTCCCCATCTGTCCCATCTCCTCAACATTGGCTTGTACGCTTCTCTTCTTTGCATTGTTCCTCTCCGCATGTTTGGTTTTGCTTATATGCAGGCACACCGATCCACGTGCAGAAGCAGTGGTTCAAAGACACCTTCGCTTACCTTTTTGCGATCAGCAACTCAGCCGAGGCATCAGAGGCTGGCATTCACCTGGTCTCTGGGTAAGAACGGCCCATGGGGCAGCCTTTGGTATGTTTGTGCTGTGTGCTGGAACAGGCAGAGAGATTTTCCTTGGAGTTCAGGCGTATTCCCTTCGTGGAGTAGCTTTTATGACCATATTCCCAAGAAACTGCATTGCAGCTGCTCAGATATGATGTATTGTCAAGGAAAATTAATGCATAGGTGTGCACAGGGAAACCACTCAAGACTGGTCAGCACCAAATGTCTTTTAATAACTGGTGTTTTCCATACTGTCATCCACTAGTTGCTTGCAGCACGGGTGGTCTCCATAGGGATGGGACTGCAGGATCTTCCAGCTTCAGCAAGTAGGTGTAGGGGTGCGATTGGGGCAGGGTGTTGCAGATGTTTTATGCTGCCTGTTATGCACACAGAAACTTGCCTTGTGGGAGTGTTGAGGCTGGGCACTCTGTAGCTTACCGGTACCCAAAAAACTGACCGGGTGTGCAAATGAAGGTCCAGTCAGCGTGGTCGCAGCCACGATGGGGACACTGTGTGAGGGGACTTGGTACTTCCCCAGCTGGAAGTACATACAGTATAGCTGGAAGAACTCTCTCCAGTTTATTTACCCCACTGTGTCACCCTCAAGCCCACCTGTGGCAGCCCTCTGCCTGTTTGCCAAGGCAGGTATTGCAGGAGCTGGGAGCAATGTTTCCCCATTGCTGTTAACCTTGCAGAGCTGCCCTGATGAGCAGGAACAGGTTCCTGAGTTCGTGCTAAGATTGCCGTGACACGTAACATGGCAGAGCAAGAGCGGCTACGTTTTGCAGCTTTTTCTTTGTGTCTTTTCAGGTGGCAGGTCTTTAAAAACACTCCCAAGGAAGAGTTACCTTTCTGGTCGGATGTCGTCCTGGGATTTCGACCAATGTCCAAAGCAGAACTCCAAAAGTTTCCGCAGCACCGATTTGGTCAGGCCTTTACGACACTGAAATGTGACTGTCCACCCTACCTGCTGTGGCTGGAGAAAAGGTTGGTTGTGCTGCAGGCTGGGCACACAGAGAGATACCCAGGCAGAGGGACTGGGGGCAGCCTAGGGACTCCTTGAGAGCCTTAGGTTTGAGCAAAACTGGAAAAGGGCTGTTTCTCACTGGGGAAAATGCAGCAAGCTCCTCCTTGGCGAGAAGCACCCCATTTTGCCAAAATGTGAATGTCCACTGTCTACCACTGTGGCTGCACAGTGGGCCTTAGGGTGGGAGCGCCTCTGGGCACAGGACCGACATAGCCAGCCAGACCCTGACGGTACATCAGGAACCTGCCACATCCTAAGAAAACTTGTGGGTACTCCTCATTTGTCAAATGTCCCAAATAATATCGCTCTGTTCTTGAAGATATATCCAACCCCTGGGAGAACAGTCATGTCTGGAAAGATATCTTATCTTTGAAGATTTTGCACTAAAGAAGTAGCTGGACCGATTAATCTCAAATTTGGTCAACAATTGGAGTCATTTCTTAATCCAATCAGGTGAAAAAAGGTCAAATAGCATCATCTTGTAACAAAGCTTCTGGAAATGTTTGCCTGTGTAAGATTGGTGATGTACTTGCTCTGAGGAGTTGTGGCCCCAGAGTTCATGCCTGGATTGACAGGAAAGTCAGAAAATTTGCCAATTTCCAAGTTTCCCCAAAATACGTGGGTTTTGGAGAACCATAGGAGAGTCAGGATGCAGGTTTAAAAAGGGTTCTGACACCTGGGATATGCATTTAGTCCATTTAAGTACCCCTAAAGTGAGCAAATAGCTGCCTCTGCTTGAAAGAAAGCTGATTTGCGGTTAAGTAAAGAGATGTGTACCGACACCGTGGTACAAATTGCCAGCTCAGCCAGTTGCTTGGATGCCTTTCATCTCACTGCAAAATATGGAAAAAAGTTTTGTGCTCTAGCAGCCAGCCAGCCTGGGAGTACTCCAGTGGCACCAGTGCCGTGTGAGGTCTACGCCATCTCCTCGGTGCATGTGCTCTGTCATGTTTCATTGCCTAACCGAATCGGAAATTTCTGCTGAAGTACAAAACTAAGTTGTACAACCCATTTAGTATCTGCCACGTGATTTCTGCTCTCTCCTTCTTCCTGCTATAGCCGCCTTATTTCTCAAAGGATGTAGTCTATTAAGACGATCAAGCTCCTGTTCTTTCTCTTCTTTCTGGTGATGAGAAGTGAGAACGTATTAAACATGTAACTAATTCTCAACCCCCTAGTGACCTGAGCAGTATTTATAGACCATTCTCTTGGCAATCAAAGGAAGATTGGTTTTGTGCCCACCTTGCTGGTCTGAAAATGGACTTCAGGAAACTTTTCCTGCTTGCTTGCCTGAATCCTGTTTTCAGGAGTTTTTTTATTGCTGTATTTTTTATGGCATGATGGCAGAGCCCCAATTACAACTGTTAATGAGCTCTCCCAGCAAGTTGCCCAGCCAGAGCTGCTGCACGAGACCTCCCCTGTTCTCCCCTGCTGCACCAAGCCCCGGCCCCCAGAGCTTCGGCTGCGCCCTGGATCCTTGGCTCAGTCGTTGCTTTGTGGGAAACCACTGCCTTTATAGTGGGGCTGATCACTTTCCCAGCTGCCAGCATATTGCAAAGGACAGGATTTCCCACTTAGTGCATCATCATCACAGACCTGTCTTATGATGTGCTCATGCTAAAACCCCCACTAAAGACCCCCGGCAACTGGATCCAGCTGACAGCGTGCAGTGCCTTCAGCTCACGCCAGTGTTCTTCCACGGGGAAGGGCTTCAAGCTTCAGGCAAGTTCAGGGTAGAATTTGGCTTACCTCAAGAAGAGGTAAATTTTGCTGAAGAGCAAACATGGATGTATAGTGCTGTCCTGGGTGACTCCTGGCTGCTGCTCTAGAAGGGTATGGGTCTCCTGGGGGGGTCCCCTGCCACATCTGCCCAGCCTGTGGGGACATCTTGGGGATCCTGGGGCTTCACATGTGACACTAGATGACCAAGTGGCTCCTGGTGTCAGGGAGGTGAGTTGGGAATGGATGCGATGGCATGTAGCAGGCACATTGAAAGCGGTGTGGTACGATAGCACTGTCACTAGCAGAAGTAAGTTGGTGAATAAATCCGACATTTTTCAGCTTGCTTGAGCTGTTAAAGCTTGGTACTGTTATAGAAATGAACGAATGAGACCACGAGGACCTGACTGTCTGCCTAGGGTCTTATGCCAGGCCCTTCTCTAATATTGATCAACTTGCTGTACCTTTTCCAGCCCAAACAAGCTGAAAAATAGCTTTGATGAGATCAAATCAGACAAATCACAAACAGAAACCCCATGGCATTGTCTTTGCTTTTTGTTGCATCTGTTTGGTTTTGATCGGTACGTTAAAGGCGATCTATCTCACTCACTTAATGTGCGTAGTAATTACATGAGGGTTTATGGGTTTCTTTTCTGCTTCACTTCTGGAGTCTCTTCACAGGTTGAAAGCAACTGGCGTCCAGATGTACACCAGAAAAGTTGCAGACTTGTGGGACCTGCACAGCGAATATAACGTCGTCGTCAACTGCGCGGGTATTGGAGCCCACCAGCTGGTGGGGGACGAGAAGCTCTTCCCCGTCAGGGGACAAGTACTCAGGGTTCATGCTCCTTGGGTGAAAAACTTCATCCGGGATGGGGATGGCTTAACTTACATCTACCCGGGGATACACAGGGTAACCCTAGGGGGAACCAGGACAGAGGGGAGCTGGAGCCTCTCCCCTGACCCTGGCACTACCAAAGACATCTTTGACAGATGCTGCTCCCTTGAGCCCTCGCTGCGGGGAGCTGAGGACGTCCAGGTGAAGGTGGGCCTGAGGCCGTCCAGGCAGTGCGTGAGACTGCAGAGAGAGCTCTTGAGCCAAGGAGGAGTTAAGCTCCCGGTGGTCCACAACTACGGGCACGGGTCAGGCGGCTTTTCGATGCACAGGGGCACAGCCAAAGAGGCTGCTCGCCTGGTGGGAGAGTGCATTGCTGCCCTGGAAGGCTCCTCATCGAGGGCCAAGCTTTGAAGCCCAGAGGCTCCTTTTCCATTTATGGCAGACTAGCGTGCACCTCCTAGTAGCTGCTTTGCACTTTTATTCCGTTACTGCATAGAAGAAACCTAAGACAACAGCTTGTGTCATTGCAGATGCTCGGTGGTATCTCACCTGGCTTCCAGCGGCCACCTTTGAAAGGCACGATGGGTTGATCCAAGTATTAGCCCAGCTGTCCTTCTCCATCTGGCATTGTTTCTGCCCTGGGCATTTCTCCTAGCCTCATGTTAAGGAGAAGGCAAGATACGTAAATATTCGTCACATAACAGGGATCAGATTGCTGCAGTACAATATAAACAACATCAATTTAGCATTTCTTCATCTGCATCTAAAGGCTGTCGGGTGCACTAGGTTCCAATTCGGTAAAAACTAGTTCTCTCCTCTTGTACCAAATCTAACCTAGTATTGCCCTTGCTCCTGCCATCTTGCTAACAAACTTTACACTTTTTCCATATGATTTACAAGGAAAAGAAAACCCCACGCAGTGCTGCATTACGAGGCTCCAGGTCAGCTCTTACAGAAAGCAAGGTTAGGTCACTGTCATGCACAGTGACCCGGCAGGTGTGATTTTAAGAGCAGGTTTGTGCCACTGATCGCTGCATTTGCTCATATTACACCTCAGGGGACTTAACACAAGGTTTCTGCGAGAGGAAGTTGCTCCATATCAGCTACAGTTTTGTGCATCTTTTCTCACGCTTGTTGCAAATCTCTTTTTTTTCCTTCTCCAAGCCCCTCAGATTTTGCTCTCAGACACGGATGATTTTTTTCCCTCCAACAGCAGCGTTGTCATGGCCCGTGTTCTACACAAGAGGATTTTTCAGGGTGGGCTTGGGAGTGCAAGCATCTCTTTTCTGCTTCGCATCAGCACTGGCTGCTTCATTGCAACAGCTGATATCAATAAATCGGTGACAAACCGGCAAGGATCTTAACACCAGCTTCAGTTTCATAAAGGAGAGAAGAGCCGTTTAAGACTGGATGAACACTCTAAAGACAAATTTGTAACTGGACATGCGCGAGCTCCTCTGGTGTAAGGAAGCTGAGCCGCCAGAGCCCAGACCCTCACCCATGGCAGAGGCTGAGCTGGGCTCTGCTCTGCCCTCAGCAATTCAGGCCCTTTGATGTGCGCAAACCTGGAGCTTACCATCAAAGTACAGATCTGACTGTTGGCCTTAAACCCCTCATTAGATCTTAAATGGCTCATTCAAGAGCATTAGCGTCCACTTTTGTCTAGCTTTTTTGTCCTTGCAGTTACAGAACAAATTAAAATCTTTCAAGGATTTGATTTAATCCACGATTAAAATGAACTGATAAATAAAGTTCTAATAATGGAGCAAAGGTCACTTCTGTAGTGTTTCCTTTCATAAACAAGGGGTTTTCTTTCATTTGGGATGGCCTGGGAGGGCCGAGAAAGGCGACATTCGGACACAGCTGCCAAACCCTGCTGCTCTCGGAGGGGATGAGGACAGTTATCCTTCGCAAGGGACAGCTGTCAGAAGAAACATCACCAAATTAAACTGTAGGTCAGTAAGCACCTGGGGTCAGCCTAAGCCAGCCCTGCATTCAGCAGCCTTGCCCTCTTCTGCTCAGCCGTGAAGCCTAGTTTTGCGTCCCCCCCGTCGTCCTTTCCAGCAGTACTAGATGGCAGAGCTGCTGCTTTCGGCAGCCGTGTTGGTGTAGAGCTTTCCAACTGCAGCTTCGTCCTCGGCTAACGCGGAACATAAAAAGACATGGAAAAAGAACATGAGAATGGCCTGGTTTTTCTTAATCTTGATTTTAATCTTAGAAAGTAACAAACAGTGTAGCTTATCCTGGAGCAAGAAATACCACTAATGCTAATGGGATGTTCATAGCCCCATGAGAAACCTGAGCTCTGGTTGTGCACTTCTGCTCTGCGGGGTGGCGGGGTTTCTTCTAATTTACTTCTAAAAGTTGTCTGGTTGAATAAAATGTCAAAATAGGTTCAGGTGTAAGGCCCATCAGTCTGACGTCCTAGCTCCAGCAGTGAAGAGGGCCACTTCTAGCCGTTCCTGGCCCAGGGGCTTCCTCAGCTGAGGGGTAGCTTAGTGTTTCATGGCCCTCAGATGATTTATCTTTCACACATTTGTTGACTTGCTTCTGAAACCATGTATGGTGCTTTTGTAGTCCTCGACATCTTGTGACAACAGGTTCTTCTGTAAAGGGAGACATTTTTTTTGCCCAGGAGCAGAGTTCCTTGCCTTCATCCTTGTCTTGAACCTGAAAACATCATTTGATGCCCCTTTCTTGCGTCTTAGGAGAAGTGGTGACTAGTTATTCTCCATGACACTTCTGGAATTTGTAAAGCTTATGTTGCTTTATAGTCAGTAACTAGCTTTTAACTGACATTTGAATAGAACTACCTAATTCCAAGGTACCTGTTCTGAATGGTACTAGCTGGTTCAGAGGGCATTGCTGAGGCTGGGTAGAGACGGAGTCTTCCTCCCAGCTCAGCCGTGTGTTTTTCTCTGCTGTTATCCACACTGAATTTCTGTGTGCTGCCATTACTTTACCCAGGCTCATGAGATGGTTTTTGTAGGTCCCTGCAGGCAGTGTGCATTTTACTACCTTGAATAAGCTGGTACCACCAGCAGACCGAGCCATTTCACCATTTACTGCCTGACTGATGGGTCCGTGGATTAGCACTGGCCCTACCACAGATCCCTCTAAGATGTCACCGGTCACTTCTCTCCGCTGTGAAAAATGGATGATTTATCCTTACCTTGTCTCTCTATCCTGTATGCAGTTGCTGACTCATGAGAGGATCATCCCTCTTATCCCCTGCCAGATTAGCTTCTTTACGGATCCGTGGTGACAGACGTTACTAAGGGCTTCCCAGAGGCTGAGCAGACCATACCGAGCGGATTGCTCCAGCCTGCAGCCTCACTGCCTCCTCTGGAGCCGTGAGAGGGTGGTGAAGCACAGCTTCGCAGCTCCTCGCCGCAAAGCTCTGCTGATTCTTCCCTCTTCGCCCGTACCTGTCCTTCCAACTAATGTGTTACCATGGCTTTTACCATTTGCCTGCTACGGGTGCCAGATTGGTGGGTTGCATGTCTCTAGATCCCTCACATCCCACACAAGAAAAGTGTGTCACGTGCCATCCTCTTTTTATTTTGGCTGTTTTAAGTAAAAGGTTATACATCAGCCCTAATAGTGCAATGATTACCCATTAGTGTGCCTTAAAAACCCGCAAGTGAGTAACATCTGCTTCTGCTGAATTTGTTACTATCCCTTGCATCTATTTGTTCTAAACCCTCATCTAATGGCCCTTCCATCCGAGGCAGCTTCTTTGCATTATCCCCTTAACAAATGGCTCTGCCGTGGGAGTTTCACTAACCTTTTCTGTGCCAAACGCAGACACAAGTAGTCTGCTTAGCTGCTGTGTTAGGGCTTGTCTTCTGTCAAACGCCTCTGCCACCCTGACCGTCTGCTGACCGTGTCCCCTGGTCACCCGCAGAGCCCTCCAGCAGGGTCCCTGCTCCTGCGGGGCTAGAGGAGGCTTTTTGTCTATTAGCAAGTTATTTCCCCAAAATCTTTTTAGGTCTGCCATTCTGTTTCTGCTCTTAATTTGTCAGAGTTCATGTCCTTTTCCTCATTTGGACGGGATCTGTTTTGGTTCTTTCCCATGTAATTCTTAGCGTGCTATTACAATGGGACAGTAAGTGTCTTTCTTCTGGAATGTCTCTGATATTTCAATACCCTTATATAAAAATCAAGCATTTTAGACCTGTATCTTATTTTCAGACTTAGAGCAAATAAAAACAAGCATACATTCAGCCTGATTGCTCCAGCTCTTGTGCCCTGTTAAAACGGGCTTTATTTGTCCAGATTGTGCCTTGCCGTTTCCTGCTTACTTGTGGTTAGAAAGAGGTCAAAATGGCACCTTTAAGGACATGCCATCATGAACCCGTGCTCGATCCCCTCCAGTCTCTAGCTTGAAAGTCCTTACTCTTTCTCACAGTCTTTCTTCCCCACTAAGGTCATGCCACACAAAAGCTGAGCATCCTACTCCAGAGCCTCAGCTTTTTGTTCCAGAAACTTTCAGTTTGCCAAGAATATGTCCTAATGTTTTGGCAATAATTGCACATCCCTCCCTCATTTTTCTCCCTAGGCATGTAAAATTTAAATATTCTACAGTACATCGACAGTGATGCTGCCCTGTGCCAGCTGTACACCTACCCACAAAGGAGAGTCACAATGTTTTGGTGCCTGCAAGCCAGCTTGCTGACACTGACTACTTGGCTTTTAGGCAGCTGAAGTCTGTTGCGATGAGTCCCTTCTCATCCAGCCTCGGGTGTCAGTCTCTGGCAATATCTCATCAGCCATCCCTGAGTTTCAGCTCCTCAGCCAAGAGCCTTGCCAGGAGCTGAAGCAGAGATGTGGCCTGTCTTAATGCTCCAGCTCCAGCTGAAGCTGAGCTGGCAGCTGAGGAATTTGCAAAACTTCATTTTGATCCTAAATCTGTCTGTGCTGTTGCGTAGGCTCTGTGGTCTTCATCTGGAAAGACAAAGCAGGTGTGAGGGCAGCACTTGCATGTGGGCGAGGATTAACAGTGGAAGGTCATTAAACCTCCCGGTCTGCCCGTGCTGATGAAGGGTGCCCTTAAAGAAAGACTTAGCCGTCACCTCTCCAAAGCATTTTGTCCTGTGCCGATCCTTAAGCCCATGCATGTCCGGACAAAAGTTAACCGGACTGTGCTTATTTCCCTCTTACCCACACTTTCTGATCTGCATGGACTAGGCACTCCTGGCAGACGGCAGCCGATCTGTCACACTCACAGGGAACTTCAAAGGTGTAATCATGGCACAGAAAGGCAACGATTATATTTTGAGACATTTCTATCAAGCCTTGCAATTGCAGACAGCAGATGGGCTATATGATGGATTTTTAGAGCTTCGGCACAAAATAATAGCTTTCTGCAAGAGGGGATTTTGTTGATTTTCTTTGCAGAAACAACGCCATAAAGACATACTGCCTCGATGTAGGGTTTTGCCTATATTTAAAACAAATTTGCCGAATTTCTGAAAAATACAGGAAAATTGGCATTCACCATTCATTACAACACTATTTGAGATAAACTTCCGTGCGATACGTTCAAATTCATTAGGAATAAATGTGGTGATTAGAGAGAGCATCGTGGCCGGGACCGAGAGCTGTATTGTTTGCGCAGCTGCCGAGCAGTCGCGGGTGTTGCACGGTGGTTTAGTTCAGGCTGCTTTGCTCCCTGCGTTCCGCCAGAGGGCGATGTCGGACCAGGCAGGTGCCGCAGGAGCCCGCACCGAGCGCGTGCGGGGTGCGGGTCGCCGGGCACGTGGGGGT
>NW_009610604.1:0-4322 GCF_000690535.1 Cariama cristata
CTAGGACGAAGCATCTTCGTGGCAGGATAGTGGTGCTGAGCTGCCTTTGGGCATGGATCCAGCCAGCCGGATCCGAAAGTAGGAGCATGCAGATGGCACTGGGGACACAGGGCTAGCAGCGTGGGGTGAGAACATGTGAGACATGGTGGCACTGGAGCTCTGAGGTTTGGTTACGTATGGATAGCTTTAACCCATCCGTCATATGCTTAAAGGTGATCTTTCTGTAGGGGAGTGGGTAGCCCTGTCGGCTGGGGACAGGCTGTGCCGGTAGGCAGTGGGGATGGCAGAACCTCCCAAAGCGGGGTAACCCTGCCGACACCCAGCATGCTGGACACATCCTGAGCAGTGCTGAGCCCTGGTGTCCTCGGAGGTGATGGACGTCTGGGTCACTCTGGAATGGGGGCCACATCCCTGTGGTGCCCAGTCTCCTGTGGTGGAGATGGGGCAGGATGAGGTCTCGTTTGTGCCTCCCCGGTACCTGTGTAGACAAACCGCCTCAGCAAAGCACCCGCTGTTTTTCCCCAGCGTGATATCTCTGCTGTGCTGTTAATTTCCATGCCCGGTTTTCCAAAATTCAGGCTTTTTGAGTCCGTCCAGTTTCCCTGCTGTCGCATTCCTGGGTGTGCTGGTCTGGCAAGACGCAGAACAGCTGCTTGCTGTGATTGCCTTCGCAGCGAGAGGACGTGGTGGTGTGTCACCGCAGCTTTCGGTTCTCCAAGAGTGTTTTTCAGGAAAGGGGTGGGGGCGGCGCCTGGAACAGGCAGAGGAGCTGGCGAGGATCTGCTGCTTCCCAAAAACTCGGTGCAGCTCCCAGGGGAGATAAACAAGTTAGTCACTTGGTGAGCTCACGGCAGAGGCATCTCGGCCTCCATGAGAATTTGTCACGGGCCCTTCCTGTGCTGCTGGGGTGCAAGCGTGCCCCGGTGCCAGCTCCTGGGAGAAGGCAGTCGCTGCATGGCTGGGGATGATGGCTGGCCCCGTGTTCCTTGTGCTCGGGCAATGCCCTTCACCTGTCCCTTGGTCCTTCTCCCGAGCACCGTCGTCCTGGCAGGAAGCCCCGGCCTCTCTTCCTCCATGCACTGGCACTCACAGCACCTCTGATGCAGCCCCTGAGTGGAGCAGGGACTTGCCTGGGTGTCTGCAGGAGCCAGGCGTGTTTCTGACATGAGTGACAGACGTGACCAAATACAAATAAATAGTGAATCAGCCAAGGGACTGCTGTCAGCCGTCTGGGGGAGACCGGGGGGCTCTGGGAAGGGATGATCCCCCCTCTCCCGGTGTCTCCACTGACTGCGTTTGGGATGGGCAGTGCAGCACATCTCATGGTTTGTGGCTCATGGGGTCATTTCTTAGACGAGCCACCCATCAGGGTGTGGAGCGTGGTCTCTGGAGCTCACTGGGGTTTGTGGTCCCTCTTGTGCCCCATGGAGCTGAGCCTGTGCTGCTGGCACGTACCTGCCGGCTCTTGTGGGGCAGGGACCAGCAGCACTGCAGCCCCGGCCCCCCTCAGAGGTGCGCTGACACCCCTGGGTGCCCAGCACTTCGGACATGCACCTGTGGCTTGGCCCCGGCACGTAGGATCTCATGTGCTGGGAAAGGAAGCGCCTGGGAGCTTTCTGGGGATTTCCCAGGGAAAGTTGGGATCTGGGAATTTTCAGCACCCTCCCCCCTTCTCCCCTCCTTCCTCCAGTAGTGGCTCTCACTTGCGTGCTAGTCCCAGGGTCACAAATGGTTTTAAAAAAAGCAACAGCCCACACAATGCTCTTCCCTTCTCTAACGGGTGCTGGTGACGAGATACCACGTCCGGCCCGGAGGATACCGAATTAGCCCTCTGCCTGGGAAAGGCCCTGCCAGTCCCTGCCGGCAGGTCCAGCGCCACGGGGTCAGCAGCGCATCACCACGTGCGGAGGAAAGTGACTCCGCATCCTACAGATGCGTCCTCGGTTGGGCTCGCTCGTTCCCCTCTTGCCAGGTCGTGCAAGAAATCAGTCTTTCTTCCCTGCTCGCAGGATTTCTTGGTGGTCACGTTGCCGGTGCCGATGTCAAGCGGTGCTCTCTGTGACGTGCAGGGCAGACGCAGGTTTATCTGTGCACGTGGCTTCTGCGCTGGCAAAAATGGAGAATATTTCCACAGGTTGGGACAGAGAATTCACATTTTACAGGAAACGCGGCAATTTCCACAAGAGCAGCAAGAACAAAGGGCGACCGAGCAGATAGGAGATATTCCTGGAAATGGTTTATAGGACAAAAATTCTGAAGAATGTCAGTGTGGGTGTAGGAGCGGTTTTGTTTTGATGCATGTCCAGCCCAACCTGAATGTCACCATCCAGCCCAGCTCAACCCAGTACAACCCAAACAACACAACTCAGTACAGCCCGACCGGAATGATGCAGCCCAGCCCACCTCAGCCCAACCCAACACGAATGACCCAACACAAGACAGCCCAACACGAATGACCCAACACAACCCAACATGAATGACCCAACACAAGACAGCCCAACATGAATAACCCAACATGAATGACCCAACACAAGACAGCCCAACATGAATAACCCAACATGAATGACCCAACACAAGACAGCCCAACATGAATAACCCAACATGAATGACCCAACACAGCCCAACCCAACATGAATGATCCAACATAGCACAACCCAATGTGGATGATGCAACCCAACCCAACTCAACACAACCCACCAAAACCCATCATGGATAACACAGCACAGCAAGATTGGAGGAAAATCCAGAGGACCTTTTAGAAAGGTGAAGGAGAGGAGGGTCCGTGGGCTGGAACTCCAGTTGCTGACTGGTCCTAACCCGTCCCTGCTGCAAGGCTGTTGTAATGAAATGGAAAGAGCAAAACAACCTCTACCCACCAGGACTTCCCCTCTCAGTAGGCTATGAACCGGTGAAACGTGGCTGTGTTACGGACCTGAGATTCCAGGGGGATTTTCTGGTGTGTAACAAGGAGTTGAGCCTCTCTGCCCCTCCTAACCCTCTCCTTTCATGACACTTGTTAGGACTGAAGTCACCTCTAAACATCTGTGTCTCTCCGTGGTGTTGGTCAGTGATTTCAAGAGGGCTGAGTGAACAGAGCCCAGCAGAAAACTTGGAGCACACAACTGTTAAGAAAAGTGAGCTAAAACCTGAAGCAACCCCCCTGATGTAGCTGTGGTCCCGATTGTGGTGTGCGGCTGCCTGCGCCGCGCTTGGTCCAAGTGCTATCGGAACTGAGGGACGTATGCCAGGTCCCTCTGGGCACAGTGGTGGGCTGCCCATGGGGCCACTCGTGGTATCACTGGCCTCGCTGCTCTGGCGTTACCTTCTCCCTGAGGCCAAGCTCCCACTCCCAAGAATGCATCATGTCCCCATGGAAACACAAATGCTTATTTATTGGATTTCTTTCAGTTATTTTTTTTTGTTTAATTTAATTTAATTCCCTTTTTTTTTTTTTTTGGGGTTATTCGAAGGAAGGAAGGAAGCCCAAACTCGGATGTTTGTTTGTTCTGTCCTGGCTGATGTTCCCTTGGTCGCACTCCAGTAGCAGATAAACTGGCAGGGAACTGGAGCGTGGAGCACGGCGGAGCCTGGGAAAGGCCAGGACCCCGCTTCCCCCGGCCTTACGTCACGGTTTCTCTCCGATTAGCTTGGCCTGGGGGCCACATGCTGCCAGCTGCCTTCGCTGCCTCTGCTCCCCCTCGGACAGGCAGCGCCTTTGTCACCAGGTCACGGGACCGTTCTTGGTGGGACGTCTTCAAGGAGAGCATCTCCTTGCAATGCAGGTTCCCTCCACCCTGCCCTGGTGTCATCTTCTGAGCCCCTGACCCACGGTGCGGCTGGGCCCCACGGGTCGCTCCTGGCTGTGGGACCATGGAGGGGGAGAACCTGCAAGGGATCGGGGCTGGGGTGTGAGCTGCGCTCTTCTCACAGACCTTCACCCTCTTCATCCAGGCAGGTCCCACTCAACCGCGGGCATCCAGTGACCTCCAAGGCCATTACAGACCCCAGAGAGAGGAAGAAGGGGTGCTCGCAGGTCTGAACAATCAGTCAGGAGCTCATCCCGCAGCTCCTGACGTGAGCCATTAGGTTGGAAAGTTTCTCCTTCCTCCAAGCTGGAATATGTGCTCAACATGGTCCGTAAGCGACAAATATTTATGGGGTATTGAACATGTGCCACCGGTGAGTGATGGGTGAGGGAGCTGGAGGCTTTGTGGTCCTCTCGCTCCCTGCTCCCTATCGAGGGCAGGGATGCGATTCAGAAGAAAGGGGAATGTGCAACGGAGGCTTGATCAGCTCGGGAAACTTTGGAAGCTCTCCTAGGA
>NW_009610604.1:4406-7171 GCF_000690535.1 Cariama cristata
CTGGAGGAGGTGACACCCTGCCTCGGCCCCCTCCCCGGGATCCCTGGGGTCAGAGACACGATTGGGTGGGCTCAGGAGACGAGTCCTGGGACCCTTGCAGGGTAAAAGAAGATGCTGAAGGTATTGAAGGGAGAGGCAGGGTGGAAAATGCTGGAGGAAGAAGGCAACAGGGGGTCATCTCTCTGTTAGAAACGGAGCATTTGCTCTCACCGGTCTTTCCGTTGCAGCAGTGGAGGGGCCCTGAAGACACCCTTTGGGTGCTTTGGGTGTCCCCTCCTCAGGGACCTGTGCGTTTGGCAAAGCGGCCACCCCGAGCCGTGCAGGAGGAGGGTGGGGGCACTGGGGTCTTTCTTGGGGAGCAACTGGGGATGCTCTGGGGGGTCCTTGGGCTCTGTGCGAGACCAAGTCACCCCCAGCACCATGCGGCACAGCAGCCACCGTGCTGGCTCACTGCCTGCTGGCCCGGGCACTCGTTCCAGAGGATAATATATAGCTTTGATGCTGCTAATTGGAGCTCTTTCACTACACTTCCTCCTTTCAATCTTCCTCCGCCCTCGGCTCTGCAGGGTCAATAAGTGATTCGCATTAAAGCAGAGTCTCTGTCGGTTCCCGTGTGTCTACGGCAGCCGGGTCTCTGGCCGGGGGGCTGGCAGGGGGGGGCGGCCTGTTGGCGGGGGGGGGCTGCATCAGCAGGGTGAATCCTCCAGACCCTATGGGGATGGGAGACAAATCCTTGCAGGTCTCCTCCACCCAAACCTTCTCCTGCCACGCAGCTCTGCTGCCTTTCCCTGAGCCCCTGGGGTCCCCCTGCTCCTTCTCCCCACCTTGCCTCAGCCCCTGCCTCTCCTCCGTCTGATCCCCCCGCCCCGGTCTGGCCATCAGCAGACAGCAGCTATCGATTTTCCTGGTTCAGCAAAACCCAGTGGTGAGGGGAGCATGAGCCGGGGCCGGGCAGCGGTGACACGTGCGATGGCAGTGCTGTCACGTCCACAAGCCAGGTGCGAGGGTGGTGGGGGAACCATTTGGGGAGAGCTGTCATGGTCCCCCAGGTCCCTGCCAGCACTGCGTTCAGTTTTCTGGGAGCCCTGGGTGGCTTTTTCTCCCCCGTGCCCTGAGCAGCCTTGGTTCATGAGATCCGGTGGTGGGGAAATGCGGCTCCTCCGTGGGACCCTTCTGGAAACCCTTCAGTGGGGAAGCACGAAACCCTCAGCCCTCCCTGCTTTGGGGATGAACAGTCCGTTGCTCTCTCAACACAGAGCCAGGTGGATCCGGTCGTGCTTTCCCCAGGGAGCCAGTGATCTTCTCAAACTTGTTCCCAGCTGAAATCCCACAGGTGCCCCTGAGCTGCCTGGGCCCACTGGCAGTGGAGGAGAAGCTATGTCCAGCGTTGGGGCTGGATCATCACCCTCCTTCCAGCCTGCTCTGTGATGACCCCTGATGAAGGTGCTTTGGATCGTGGCATCTTGGAGAGCAGCGGCCAACCTCCTCCTCTGGCCGTGTCCTGGGGATCTTCCACATCTCCCATAGCATGGGATCAGGAAGGATCTTTCCCAAATTACTGCAGACCAAGAGTTAAACTGGGTAAACTGAGTCAGGAACAATGAACTGACTTAATTTCTTGATTTCCATGAATGTGTGCTTGGTGGTGTCCTCCAGAAAGGGAGGAGTTGACCACTGTGGGCAAAGACAAGTTCTTCCTTTGAACTTTATTGCCTGTGTATTTGTTGTGGAGCAGCAGGTCCTCTCCCAGGCTGCTCTCACACCCTCCACTTGTGGAAAATAATAAAACTTTCAGCCTCACATTGCCCTCCCTGGGAAAATGGGGTGTCCCTGGCGGGACAGACACCCAGGGTGCTGGTACAGGGATGGGACAGCATCTGCACCTTCCTGTGCCTCCCCATGGAGATAGGGGAAAGGCAAGCCTTTAGACAGCCAAAATTTCCCCTCCTGTGCTGGGGGTGAATGCTCTTCCTGCCCCAGAGCCGGTATTTGGGGAGGGAGGAGATCAGCCTCCCCTGGGGATGCGCAGGAGAAGGTGGGATGAGTCAGGTGGAAGCCACGCAGAGACTGAACCCATTAAATACAGGACCTCAGTGGCTCCGTGTGTCCGAGCTGAGGGTCAGAGCCCCACTAGGACCCAAGTCCCATGTCCCCAGGTCTGCCCCACAGCTCCTGCACGGGCTCCCCAGCATCATCCCTGCGCCCGATCCTTTGTGCCGGGGGCTCAGGCCACGGCTCCTCTCCCTCCCCGCTGGGACCGGGGAGCAGCACGGCTGTCGGGAGGGGACACAGCCCCGTAGCAGGGCTCCCCGGCTCAAAACTGCCCAACAAAACGCCCTGGTCTCTCCTTGCAAGGTGGCCAGCTCTGCTGGATGCGGTCCCCGAGCAAGCCACATCCCGATGCCACCCACCTCCGAGGCAGGGTACAAGAGGGGTGCTGCGTGCAGGTCCCCCTTTTCGCCAGTCGCCCTATTTTGGAGCAAGGGCAGCCCTGCCTGCATTGAAGGCAGCACGACTGCGGAGGGCTGCCTGCTAACTCCCCCCTCCCTGCTCCATCCCCACTCCGTCCCCCTCGGGACGTCCCTGGGCTCACCTCCTCTGCTCCCCCCCCTTGCCCCAGGGGTACCCTTCACCCCGGGGTCACCACTTTGGCTGCTGCACAGCCCCTTTCCCCACCAACCCCGACTTTCCCACTGCCTGCGGCTGAGCCTGGCTCTGCCCCAGCCTTTCCATGGCCCCTCGGGTCCGGCGGAATGTGGCTGTCC
>NW_009610604.1:7285-7507 GCF_000690535.1 Cariama cristata
TGGACAAGGGAAGGGCTACGGATGTCATCTATCTGGACTTTTGTAAGGCCTTTGACACGGTCCCCCATGACATCCTTCTCTCTAAATTCACGAGGTATGGATTTGATGGGTGGACTGTTCGATGGATGAGGAATTGGTTGGATGGGCACATCCAGAGCATGGTGGTCAATGCCTCCATGTCCAGATGGATGGTGGTGATGAGTGGTGTCTCTCAGGGGTCTG
>NW_009610605.1:0-245 GCF_000690535.1 Cariama cristata
GCAGGGGGGATCATTGAAGCAAATGGTGATTTTAATTCATTCGCATCACCCAGGTCACTCTCCTCGGGGATGATTTTCACTCTTGGGTGCCTAAAGACAGGGTGTGATTATCTGGGCACGCCTATCGGGGTGCACAACCTCCAGGGGACCAAACCCCAGAGGCTGCTGCTGTGGGAAGGGGATTCACGACAAGCTGGGCTTCCCTCAGCACTGCTCTGGCCCAAAGAAGGGCCAGAAGAGGAATC
>NW_009610605.1:350-601 GCF_000690535.1 Cariama cristata
CCCCCTCTGCCCCCACACACTGGGACCCAGGAGCAAGCCACAGCCCAGGAAGACTCCACTCACAGAGGGAGGAGACAGGAAATAAAGCCCCAGCTAACGAAGCACTGATGGGGAGCAGGTGTCAGGGCGGCCCGGGCAAAGCCAGGCAGCTGCCGGGGCTTGAGCAAATGAGGGAAGGAAAGACAGAAGGAAAGAAAGAGGGGAGCGGGTGACATCAGCCAGGCGCGTCCCCCGGAAGCGCCCCGCAACGC
>NW_009610606.1:0-1585 GCF_000690535.1 Cariama cristata
AGGGCGTGAGCTTGGTCCCGCTCTGAGCAAGACCTTGCCGGGGTCTCGCAGCAGCGTCAGGAAGGCACACAGGGGTCCCAAACCCTCTACCGTCGCTTCTGTCCCCGCTTGGCTGAGCCCTGCAAACGAACACGCTGGCAACGGCGCTTTCCACCCACCAGCACCGGCAGAGCCAAGGGCAGGCAGGAAACTCACACCAGAAATGAGCTACAAAGGTTTGCTTTAAAAACAGGCAGAAGTGACACGGCATCGCTAGCTCTGCCAGGGCGAACACCATGGCACAAATGGCACATGGCTGTGGCACCGGTAACACTGTGCTTACCCCAGCACCTCCCCTCTGCACCAGCCACCGGTGTGGGAGCGGGAAGGGAGGGTGAACACTGCCCGGCTGCTCACCTCGCAGCCGTGGTGGGAGGGCCCTGCCTGGCAAGACGAGGGGCACCGGGAGTCCCAGCCCTCGCATAGGAACGGGCACAACGGGCAGCGCTGCCTGCAGAGGGGCTCCAGCTAGGCAGGCAGGCAGCTCCCCAGAGCGCTGCCAAGGAAAGGAAAGCCATTTCCTTCAGGGATCCTGTCACACAAGCTCCCAGGATGCTTGTGCTCGGGCATGGAGGCTCCTGGTAGGACCAAGTAGGCATGTCCTGCACTGGAGAGGGGACAGCTTGAAGCAGGAGCCCAGCCCGGGACTTTGCCCATGCACAGCAGGAAGCAGGTGGTGTCTCAGTCCCGAGCCCCTTGGCACTGCAAGGTGGGATCACTGTCCATCCCACCGCTGGCTCGGGGTGTCCTTCTCCATGCAGGCCAGGTACCGGTCATAATTCTCCTCGCACCTCCTCACGCAGCGCAGGAAATAGTCCTCGTCGGCAATGGCCTCCAGCAGGTCTGTCTGCACCAGGCAAACGTCGTATAGCTCCGAGGTGGGAACACGCCTGGGGCTGCTGCTGCCCCGCTCCGAAAACACCTGCAGGGAGAGAGCAGCACATAGAAGCATTGGCACCGTCGGCAGGCAGCAGTGCCAGGGCCGTGCTCGGCACGAGCGCAGAGCCTGGCAGCAGCACACGCACCCTGCGGTGCACCCTGCCCTCCTCCTCGGGCAGGCGCCTTCCCGCTGGCTGTGGGTCAGTGGCAGAGAGCAGGGACTCCCATCTCCACTCCAGTGGTAGAAAGTGAAGTTTCTCCAGAGTTCTCCTCCCTCACAGAAAGCGCCTTTGGCTGTGAACCAGCTTGTCACACATGTGGCTGGGGCTCCCCTAAGGAACAGGCCACACCATGCAGCTGGAAAAAAAAAAACAGCTCTGTGGAGCAGCTGACCCCAGGAAAACCTCTGCCAACAGCTCTTCCTTTGGCTGCCACAGCCTGTCACGCAGGAGGGAACAGGGACTTCACCTTCTGATCTTTACCATGGCTCTGCCTAAGGCCACCTGGCAACTTGTTTCCCTCTCAGCGCTGCTCTGCCACTGTCACTGACATGGGAACAGCTCTGCGGAGCTGGTGACACAAGAGGAGGGGAAGCTGGCGTCCAACCTACCGTAGGATCCTGGCTGCAGGACAGCAAAGTCCCGGCAGCGGGTGTGAGCCCTGCTGG
>NW_009610606.1:1636-3939 GCF_000690535.1 Cariama cristata
AGGTCTGCTGCCACCATAACTTGATCATACCAGTCTGATATGGTGTGCGGGGAGCCCTGGGACTGGCTGCATGGCGGCCCCGAGACAAGCCAAGCAGCCCGACTGACTAGCTGTGCTGGCTACAGATGGTGAAAGGAGGAACCCCTTGATCAGGGAAAGACTCTGAGGCTGAAACACACAAAGAGGCACGCTCCGGCTGCTGCAGACACGCAGGCAGCAGCTGCTGTGCACAGGGGCCTCAGGCTCTCAGCAGAGCTGTCCACAGTAATTCCCCAGAATCTGGCATGGCACAGACCGAAGCCTATTCCTGACAGGTCTGCTCTGGCCAGTGACAACGCCTGCCTGCTACCGGCTATAAATCCATGAGCTGAGAGAGTCTGGAAGGGAATATCTGACGAACATCCCATCCCTTGCCACTCCCCAGCTGCCTGGCAAATGCTGCTGACCATTCACTGGCTGGCGCAGGTTTTTCTCCCTGCCACTGTCTCCTTCCAGATGGAAACGGGCAGGGTTCAGGCTCGCCCATGGATCTGCAGCTCTTGTTTGAGCACTGAAGTTGTTCAACTGCCAGGTGCATTTCTGTCTGCATAAACATTTCCTTTTCCAAGCGTATTCCACCACAAACACTGCCCTTTCAATTCAGTGCCATAGATGGGCCGCGGCCGCACGCCGAGGCTGGCTGCGCTGCCACCATTACCGCTGCTGCCAGGGGCACGGTTGACTCATCCCAGCAGAGCAGAAGCCCTCGGCAGCGAGTGCAGGAAGCCAGCACCTGCTATTCTCTGCTCATGGCCGAGTTCACCCTCCCCGCAGGCAGCCCTGCGCATCGCTGCCACCGACGCTGGTGGCGTGGGGTGCAGTGACACCAGGGCTATGCCTTGATCCCCTTTTGCAGGCTCAGGCTCATGCAAAGGGGACAAAACATGCCTGACCTCACCAGGGACACCCCCCACCACAGGCAGCTGGCGCCAGAGGGGCCTTCAGCCGCCTACCTGGGGATGAACAATGGTGTCTGCATCATCCAGCCGGATGTTGTCATCGATGAAGATGTGGTGAACGCTGGGATCATGGGGGTCGATCCACAGGGGCTTCCCACCCTGGGAAGAGAAACGATTTCTGGCCCACCTGAAACAGCAAGCAGGACAAGGAGCAGTCAGGGGAGAGAGAGGACAACAGCTCTCAAGTAAAGACATGCAAGGCTGCACTGTGGGCTCAGGGCAACCTCTGAGCCAGGGAAGCGGAATGGAAACCGTCCTGTCCCTCTGCCTGCTGCTGCCTCCTGGGAAAGAGGCATTTTGCAGCGAGGTGAAAAATCAGAAGGCATTTGGAGAAAAGCAGGAGGTACACCAGGGGATGGGGACCTGAGGACAGATGCGAGAGCCCCATGAGGCTGCCCACAGGCAAAACAGGGAGCACGTAAGCGATAGGGGCCCCGACAACATAAAGACCTCAAAACTAGGAAGTATCCCAGACCAGGAGAAGCTCGAAGAATCACAGGAGAGAAGAAAATGCCCAATCCACTTCCTCAGTGCCCTGTTTCTCACCAGTCAAAGTGGTCCTGGAAGCCTCCAATCCCCTCAAAGGAGCTGAAGTAGTTGTAAAGCTTTCGTCCATCTTCCCGGGTGGCCAGCCTCTCTGCTCCCCTTGTCAGCACCACCTCTCGCTTGCTGCAGCGTATCTGGCCAGGGGTGAGATCCACAGGGAGCTGCAGGATCACAGAAAGCGGGAGAGGAAAGGTTTCCAAAGCAGACAGGATGTTTTGTACATTGGCAGAGACACAAAGCGCCGGGGTGGAGACTCCCCACCACCGCAGCGTGGGAGGATGGCGCTGGGGAGAAGACAAGAGGAGGTGTGGAACTACCCCCAACCAAAAATCACGCCCTCCCCAGGGATGGAAAGGGATGACCTCCTAGCTGCACACTGCCCCCATTTCAATCTCTGTTCCCTGTCAACGCTCTGAGGAACAACTGAAGGAGCTTCCGAAGCTTGTTCCCAGTGTTCCCGCCCAGCATGCTGCCGGGGAGAGCACGACTGCGATCGGCTCTGAGCCAGGGAGCCCAGCTCTGCTGCAGCAGCTCCCCTCTGGGAGAAGGGATGCTCTGTCCAACGCGGGATACCCCAAGAGGAGACCTTTCCCACGCAGGATCTGCACGCACACGTGCTCCCTCCCTGGCTAACAGCTTCATCCCAAGAAGTTGGCGGCATTTCCTCTCCGCAGAAGCCTGTGTTTTTAAAAGCAGGCCGGCTAGGTGGTTCGAGAGAAGCCCGGTGCCGGGAGCTCCACGCAGGCCATCCGGCTGCCC
>NW_009610607.1:0-205 GCF_000690535.1 Cariama cristata
GACCCGCAGACCACCGACTCCGGCTCTCCAGGGGCTGGGCTCAGGGAATTTGAGGCTCCCCTTGTCCTCACTGAGGTTAAACCAAGGGGAAAGGAGCAAAAGCTCAGGGGTTGGAGATGCCCGTCGTGCCCCGGGGCTGAGCTGAGGCCCCTCCGTCCCTCAGCCAGGGGATAATTACCAAGCCCACCTCCCCCCGCAGGGAAAC
>NW_009610607.1:357-559 GCF_000690535.1 Cariama cristata
GCAAGCCCGGCCGGTCCCTCCCGCTCCCTGGGGTCCCTGTCACCTCCCCTGGGGACAGGGTGACACGCCGGGGTTTGCACACGCAGGGTGTGCGAGCACGTGGCATAAAGTCAGCGCCAGGCAGGTCTGCAAATCCCTCGGGCTCCCACCCACCCTGGCTGGTGGTGGGGTGGGCACAGGGCTGCAGCCCCCCACCTCCTGG
>NW_009610607.1:1015-1239 GCF_000690535.1 Cariama cristata
GGGGAGTCCGGAGATGTTCCCGGCTGCCCCAGGCCTTCGGGGGACAGAGCGGCCGGCACTGAGCAGGGAGATAAACAGCCTGCAGCAGGGCCCAGCCTGCTCCCTTTTTTGGTGGAGAAAGATGCAGAAAGCGGAGGTATAAAAAAAATAGTCAAATCCATCCAAGAAGGCACCCAAGTGCTGTGCAGCCACCCCCACTCCGCTGATGTGCCGGAGAGCCTCGG
>NW_009610608.1:0-10577 GCF_000690535.1 Cariama cristata
CTAATGCACTTTAATTTTTCCAAAATACTATGCAAGAAGAGACCTATTGCTTGATAGTTTTGTGTATAAAATACTAGCATTCCACATCACGTACTGTATTTCACATTTAGTTTGAAATCCCTAGGAGATATACAGAATTGCTGAAAACAGTTTGGGTAGCAGGTGAAGCACAATATCAAAGCCCATAGATGGTGCAAGAGATGGGTGTGTCAGCTTTTTTGCTGTGATCTTTCAAAAATGTGGTGTCAGAGCTAAGGTATCTCCTATTTAACTGGATAAGAAATGTTTTAATTCTCTAAATTGCAAACTCTAATGAAATTGCTGTATAGGAAAGGTGATACCTGCTCTTCATTAACTGCAGGTTTTTTATACTTCTTGGATACCCACATTAGGAAGTCATTTAATATAAACTTGAGATTTTAGTCTACTTATCGTAAACATCCATAGCTAAATATCCATATAGATGGGAAGAATAATTACATTAATGCTAACTGATTAATTTCTGATACAAAGGTGTTCGCACCATTTGTAGACTAGTTCTCAGCTCTTCATTAACTGCAGGTTTTTCATACTTCTTGGATACCCACATTAGGAAGTCATTTAATATAAACTTGAGATTTTAGTCTACTTATCGTAAACATCCATAGCTAAATATCCATATAGATGGGAAGAATAATTACATTAATGCTAACTGATTAATTTCTGATACAAAGGTGTTCGCACCATTTGTAGACTAGTTCTCAATGCGTTTGATTGTACTCTGATCAGCTGAGGGAGGATCAAAGACAAAAGTACTAAATTATTTCTGAACAATTATAGGATATGTAGTCTTCCTGGGTCTTCACAGTGAGAGGGGAAGATACTGCTTTTGGTCCATGGCACAAACTATTTTCTTACATATGAAATTGGATTATCCCATAGCTAGATATGTTTTGAAAGTAACCCTTTGGAACCCTTTTGCATCTGATGCCCTTTCAGTAATGTAAATTCTTTCAGCTTTTCTGCCAGGCTTTGTATTTAGTTAAGGATCTTTCTCCCAAGTATGTATGTAAAATGCTTAAACTACAGCTAATCTCAGTCTAATGTAACTTTAAACTTTTTTATTTTAGCATTTTAAAGCTTCCTTCTTTTATCCCATTCAGTAATAAACAGGAACACATGTGCGTACAGTCAGTGTTTGAGGCATGAAGGTGATGTTCAGATAATGGAAATAGAGAAGTATGGAAAGATATATAGGAATTAAATATAATATTGTACTATTTATCATAAAATTTCTGATATCATTTAATAAAACATGGCAACCTAAGTGAGACTAGCCTTGAAGGTATCTAAGGTATCTGAACATAGATCAGCCAGATTGCCCAATGAGTTGTGTTGACCAGGTAAATCTGCAATTGAAATAATAGCTAGTGTTAATGGAAAACCAAAATTTTGATTTAATCAAAATAGAAATGAAAACATCATTTGGTGGTGCAACAAATTTTGCAAGGCAAATCCTATGCCTATTCTTACTTCAATGTTGCTATTGTACATAGGAGAGAATGTCACATGCACTTGCTGAAAGAAGTACTACAATAGAAATTTCCAAATGAATAAATGTCTCTGAGAAAAATCATGTTCGCTTCATCAAGTAGCATTTATATTAGCACTGCTACTTTACTGGAGACAAATTAAGGGGCTGACTTATTAGAAAAAAATTGCTTGCACACACTGTAATTGCAATAGGCTAAGAACCCATAAGTGCTATCCCAAATAATGTTAAGAAAATGTAATCATTTAACCTCATGAGCTCTTGTCCATATTTGGTATTTGGATTTATCAATTCTAGTCTTATGATTTATGTTATTTTGTGTCAGGCTTTTTTGGTGGACTCTTCTCAAAATTGCAGCGAAGTCTATCTAAGACATATACATTCTGTATGGCAACATTAAGGAATGGTGAAACAGGAATCTCAGTAAACAATTTTGTAACATCAACTTTGGCATATGGCAATTCACTCCTCTCCAAAGTCATGTGTACCAATTGAGTCCATTTTAAGAGACACATTAGGAAAAAGTGTTCAACGACCTGCATGGTACCCCTGTAAGGAGCTGAATTTCACATCGAAGAATTGTAACTATTCTGTAATTATGAAATATAAATACATGTGAAATGTCCATCTTTTCTGATTTAGTGAGAAACTCGGAATTAAAATCTGGAAATCGTTGTTCTTACTTTTGTGCCTCAATCACAAAATCAATCCTAGGCTTTTGGGATTTGATTTTATTCATAGTAAAATCGTGGTTATCCTAATTTAACAAGGGAGGCTCCAGATCCTGCAGATCTACACATAGACCGGTAGCACTATGTTTTGCTCGCCATATTCCATGGAGGTGTTTTCTGGAGCATTTTTTTGACAATGATACCACTTCCAAAATATTAATTCTACCTGCTGCAGCAATATTAACGACAATCGCTGGATTGTGAACACCTAGAAAAGCAGTAGAATGTAACAATATTAATGAAGTCCTTAAAATGATGGTAATGAGTATAGTGATAATTAGCAAACCTCTTTTATGTTCATTAGTTGCAGAAGAGTATATTTTTATTGCAGAACTGATTTCTGTAGGAGCAGCTCATAGTGTGATTGAAGTCTGAAGGTTCATTTGTATTAAATACGACAAAATTATGTATAAAGCAGGTATATGAATCACTATTCAAGGTTTTGTAGCTTTTTGACTTCCAATCAAAGCTGTATTGTTACTGGTAAATGATTGTGACTGATTTTATTTTTTTTCTGTTGTAGCACCCTTAGCAATGTGGCATTGTGTCTTTGTGTTTGTTGTTTAGTGAGAATAAGAGCATGTTTCAAATCAGGAAATAAAACCAACATTGATGCTCTTGCAGTAAATGGAATAGGAACGTAGTAATGATGAAAAGAAAATCAAAGGTACTGCTTATGTGAGCTGATTTTTATGGGACTGAAAGCACAAATAGTTTTAAAAACTGGTGTGTAAAAAACCATACTCTGAATAGGAGGACAAAGTCAGACTCAATGGGTGAAAAACATCAGTTTTACTCCCTGTTTGACAAGTAAAACTTCATACTTTTTTTTAAGACTTTTCTGTATTTGTGACCACTACTTTCATTTCCATTTCATTTCTCTTCTAACAAGAGACTATGCAGCCCCGTATTCTTATTCATCAAATCTGTGAAGTGGATGGAGAGTTCTTACCTTACCAGAAAAGATTTAAAAAACCAAACCATTCCCCCCTTCCACTCTAATGTCTTTGATCTCACTATTATCTCTTGAAGAAGACTCTGCTAAGAGCTGCTACACACCAACCATTTATTTTGCAGCTCCTTTTTGAAATCAAGTCAGTACAACACTTACAAAGCAGAAGGGCTGCTTATCATTTGAAATGCTCGTGCTTTGCTGCTGTGGCACAGAAGGGGACTGCTCCCCACCGGGGAACACCTGCCTGCATTCCCCACGCAAGGGAGGACCTGAAGCCAGAAGGTACAGGATGACAGCCAAGTGAGGAGAGCTTTAACATTGTGGTACATGCAGGTAGAGACCCCGCAGAGCAGTCTGCGTGAACTGAGGCTTCCTAGACATGCTGGAATCCTCTGGAAAGAGCTGAAGAGGCAAATCAGCCCAATTCTCTCATTTCTAGGTAAGGTAAATTTGTCTGGATGACTTGTAACTCTCTCTGCTTATGAATGAGAGCTTTTGAGTTAAATGTATCACTCCCGATAAGAAAAAGAAGATTAGGAGACAATGACATCTGCTGGCTTTGGAAAGAGAAGACATCAAACCAGCATATCCTGACTAGGCAAGGACTTTGCTTTTTAGCTGTCCTTTGTTTTGACTTTTTCATGAAGCTGTGAACCTATAAAACAATGTAAAAAAGGGTATGTGGACAGAGTCAAAAGAATGCCAGGCGCCTCGGGAGAGAGAGTGGCTGCTGGCTTCTGCTGGGTCTGAACTCAGGCCATGCCGGAGGGCCTTAAGGAGAGGAGGAAGGACCTGAGCAGCAGCTCAGTGGTAGGAGCTGCTTCTCTGCAGGTGCCCTTGGAAAACATCCTGAGAGACACTTCTGGTGCTCTTACTTCTTGATTTGAATAAGAAAAATCACAGCTAACTACCCTTCGGGGAAGATATTGCCCTAGAAATCCAGCATATAAGAAAAAAAATGACCAGGTTTTTTGTTTTATTCCGTCTTTGGGGTGGTGGGATAGATCTCCTTCCAGATGTTTCTGTTGGAACTCTTAATTAGCACTGTGCTACATGAAGTATATAGCATCTTCTATCTGGCAATGTCAGAAATCTTTGAAAAATAAATGAATAAATTGTACCTATTCTTTTTTCCAAAGTTAGGAACTTTTTATCCAACATTTCCAGTCTCATTTGTTTGGGGATCATGACTGGTTTGAAAATCGTAACATTTCCATTGAATATTTTAGGAAGATTTTTCTGCATTTGCTTTACAGCTTTAATTAAGATTCATATACTAAATCCTTCTGCAATCTCTTAAATCTCTGAGTGCCATGAGATCTAAAGAAAATATTAAATAGGGGGTGTTTTGAATTAAAAGTTGAGATTTTTAGCATTTCGAAGCTTTTGTAGCACAGTAGGCACCTGGAGGAAACGGAGGCACTGTTTGTTTCAAAGATTTCTTCAGGGGCCAAAAAGCCAACTGAAAATACCAAAAATAAAGCCTAGGCTTCCACCTGGTGTGTGACTGTGGTGGGTCTTAATGCTTCTCTTGAATAGGGAGTTTGAGAGAGAGATGTTAAAACAGTTCGACTGCAGTAAAATAATGTCCAAGTGTCTGTGTAGCTTTTGATTTGATCACTCGGACTCAGTACAAAGGGAAAAGTTGATTACAATACAGGCAGGAGACTCAAAGTACTTATTATTTAGTCTGTGTTGTCCATTTCTGTTCATCTTTATTATAGCCTGTTTCTTGCCTTCTAACACTTACCCTCAAGCTCTAGAGTTTGACTTACTAGCTGATCACTACTAAAAGTCAGCCTGCTGTTTTTTTGTTTACTTTTTGTTCTTTTTTTCTAACCATACTTCATATGGCTTTGTCAACCTGCTTTTCCTGCACTAAACTGTGTGCTAAAAGGAGAAATGCATCTGTTCTCAACAGGATATAATAGCATATTGCAGTTGAATTCATACATTAGGATTACGGATTCACTTTGCAAGCAATTGCACTGCGTCATTGTGGTGCTTTTGTATGCAAAATATAATTTACTTATTTTTGAGTGGGGGACTGTAAAAGTATTTCTGTGATTCTCTGTCAGTCAGCTGTCAATCACCTTTCTCTGCAGTAGTGTTTGCTGTTGTTTTTGTTCTTCCTGGGGGTTCTGTTGTTGCTGTTCTTGTTTGTTTTTTTTGCTTTAAATCAAGCCTGGTCATCTCGTTGGCACGCTGTACCTGGATTTCGACAAGAAACGTGTTGAAGTATCTCAAAAGAGAATTAAAAAGATGAAAGTTCTCTGAGCCCAAACAGTTTAAAAGCTCCTTCGTATACAAGAAAAAAATTCTTAGCATTCATAGCACACCTCATAGAAATGCAGTGTATATATTGTTAGCACGTCAGCTTGTAATATTGGTACATGGCTTCAGTGCCTTGCTTGTATTTGTAATTACATTTAAATAATTTAACTCCATTATACTACAATGTCTAGTGGAAATGCATGATTCTTTAGGAAGACATTTCCTTTCAGATTGATCTAATGACTGCAGAAAATGCTCTTATTATTAATGCTTGTTAACTATTGATATGCAAAACCAAAACTGTTATGAGTGCAATGGAAGACGTTAATAAATATGCTCACTTTTGAGAATATTTTTTCAATGAGCTGAGTGATGACTTATTATTTGATTTAGGTTCTGTGTCAGATAGCCTTAATAGCCTGACTAGTTCTATTGTGCACATCATCGGTAGCTTTTATCAAAATCAGGTTAAAAGGGTTCCAATTGATGAGTGATTGAAGTCATCGAGCGAAATACAGTAATTATTCTAGAATAATGCAATAATCAGATAAATTCTGGGATGGCAGCAAGATTTCTTGGACTGCAATAGGACTGTGTTTGCCTGAAGCTGGAAAAGACAGTGGAGTACACACAGTAGATTTTTTTTTTGTATATTTACTGATGGATTTATGTTGGATGTGTAAAGGGTAGCATAGCTTTGTAACTGATTAAATTAATCTCACATTTTGCTTTCAATTTGTACAAACACTTTGAAGTTGTCTTTCAGTCTTCTGTTGTGTTTCTTTTTGTTGTTTTTTTTGTCATAGTGGAAAACAGTCTACCACAAGTTTTGAGTATAAAAACTACATGTCTGTTGCACAGAATGTGACACCAGAGAAGCTTCTACCATCATAAAAACGTACATTGGTGGCAAAGTGCGTTGCCTTTTCTTTTGCTCATACTAAATGAGCCTGTTTTCAGGCTCTCGGTAAGAACTAAAGAGTAAATACAAGGAGGAGCACACTGTTTTTCCTCTAACACCAACGAGTCCTTCCTCAGCAGCACCATGGAACAATATATGGAGAGCTACAGTAATTTATCAAAGACACTCAGTAAATCTGTCGTGCCTTCTTGTCCTTGGGTTGCTGGTTCACTTCTTTGCTGTCAGTCCACAAAACAGGCATGGGACTCTGGCTGTCTGTCTTCCTGGGTTTATCTCCAAGGTTGAACTGCTGCATTTCTTTGGCTTTTTGCTTTCCGTTTTTCCAACTTGTTCTTTCATTTCCATCAAATCTGCCTGCCTTCTCCCAGTCCTTTATGTTCCTTTAATACATCATTTACTTTTCCTAATCTCTAAGGGCTTTTGAATGTCTTTCACTCTTTTCGTTCATTTTCCATCAGCGGATTCTTGTGGTGGATCCAAAGGTTTGTCTCAGGTTTGCAATGCTCAATGCATGTGATGTGCTCTGGCAGCACGGTAGCACCTTTCTGTACTCCCCTTTTGTTCCTACCAGCAGTGACAGGCTCAGATTTGTGGAAAAAAACTGAGAGTCTGAATCAGGTTTTCTGATCCATCTATCATAAAACAGATTTCCTCCTTCTTAAGAGGCTTATATGGAGCAGAGAGAAAAATTGGATATATATGAAGCTAAGTGGAAAAGATCTGAATGAAATTTCAGGACTCTCTTTTGTTTTCCAAATGTGTGTTTTCTAGTTTTGCCACTAGTGGTGAAATTAATGGATTAATGTAAGTTTTTCTACATGCTAATGGGCATAGCTGAAAAACCCTGAATCTTTTTTTTTAAATGTATGCCTTTAAATATTTCTATATAAACTACCTTGAGGTTTGGTTGTTTTTAAGCTAAATGGTAACCATCTAAATTACTGACTTTGTATTTTCCTACTGAACTAAATTCTTTGATCTGCTTTAATATAATCAATAACAGAAATACACTCTAATTTGGAGAAAAACAGATGACTAAGTGGTTTTGCAAAATGAGGACAAATAGCCATCTCTCCCTGTTGTCAAACACATTTCTTTTTGTTTGATTAAAAGTGTGGATACTTTCATTGTACATTAGCTGTGCTACTTAATTAAATGGACCTATTGTTACAGCTCAAAACTATATATAAATTACATAGTTATAGTTGCTATGGCAAATAATTACTATTATTTAATGGTAACTTATGAAACCATTGAGTAGCAAGGCAAATGTAATTGCTAAAATGCAAAATGCTATTTCTCTGTGGAATATATTTAATACCAAATGTAGATTATTTTTTCTTAATTGTCTGGCTTTATAGCTATTTTGAATTGTGTACCTCTGAAACTTCAACACGTATACTAGAAGGCAGCTTGATTTTGGACAGAGAATATACCTGTACGTATTCTGTGGTCCTGGTTCTTGTACTTCTGGGTTTAGGGATGTTCCTCATTCGTACTCCAACGTTTTCTCTTTCTCATCTGCTGGTTTTAAGAAACTGTGCCATTACCTTCTCACAAATTAGTCCTAGACTGCTTCAGACTTCAGGCTTGTCTAACTGTGGCTCACCTTAGTATGGTATTACCTTTTAACATCAAAGGGACTTGGATATTTGTCATAAATGACATTCTGAATTACAGCCAAGAAGATATTATGGATATAAGTGCTTGATGCTGGCCTCTTCAAAAAGGTGAACTTTCTATCACACGTGAATCTTTTCGAATTGTTCACGGAATTCAAAAAACATGCCTCTCTGCAGAAACTTTATAGTGAAAAGGGAATCGCAGTTTGCTCAGGAATAGATGCAACCACATGGGTAAGTGTAAGTAGATACGCTGCAAGCTCAGTACGTTCCGGAGGAAAAGATGCAAATACGTCTTATGTGTATATTATACTGTCAAACTCTGTAGTAATTTTAAGATTAATTTGCCTCCCCATTATTGATGTGTCACATTTCCCCTGAGTCGAGTCAAACCCTGTTTATTTCTTGCCTTTTCCCTCCCTTCATTAAAATTTGAAAGATGTCTAATATATAGAGAAGTCTGGAGCTGAGTGTTACTTAGATAATGGATTGATCCAGGGCTTGGTATACAAATAAATGGTACTGGGAATAATTGCAGATTTGGTACAGCTCTAGCAAATGTATGGCAATTGAAATAAAAATTCAGTGTTTATTTGTGAGCGTGTCATACAGTTGCTCCTCCTTGACAATAGACTTCATAGGATCTTGCTGTGGTAAAGCTTGGTCACTGTTGGTTTTACCAGCTAGTGTTTGGTAGATGACTTAACATTTCTGTAACAGCCTGCTGTTACCAGTGGATAAACTCCTTCTAGCCGATAAAGGTGATCCAACTTTGCAGCAGAGACTATACAAACACCAACTTGAAATCCACACTGTCACTTGCAGTGTTGATGCCGTGGCTTGTCCAGGTTGACTTCTGTTTTCAAGGAGCTGGACAGAAATGGCATATGTAGTTTTTCTCTTACAAAAGTGGGTTTGGCTCATTTCTCATTAGTGTACTTTGTTCATATCTGAAATACTAGAAGGGAAGAAGAATGAAAACTGTATTAAGAAATGTGGCATTTAACACAACATAACCTCATCAATTAAATAGCTTAGATTTGACAAGGATTAGATATTTACAGCATGTAAATAAAATTATTAATTACATAAGATATTGTTTACTAAGATTCTTAATCCTCCTGCTTCAGGGTGTAAACTAATTAGTAGGTAGTGCTGAAAAATTGCATCATTTTATGATATGAGTTCATGGAAAAACTGTGGATGAACAAAATGAAAGCTGCCATGTGATTGTCATAGACCAGCACAGACGTCATTGGCTGTTGACGGGAGGTTGTACATGCAGATTGCTGGGAGAAATAATCCTAATAGACTGGAGAAATGAAGTGGGGATGGCAGCAGCCCTTCAAGGGGAAGGAAAACTTGAAACATCTAATTCAACTTTCTTTTAAAATGGTACCTGTAAGAATGGGTGATAATTAGATGTGTATCTTAAATGGACCTTTCTCAGCAGAGACCGCACCATGAGTGTTTTAAGCGCAGGTGGTGCATTCCTCTTTCTGAAATGTGAAAGTCCTTCTTAGTTTTTAGTTAGCAGAATAACCGCTTACAAGAACCTTGTCCAACAGTGTGGTTAAATCAGGGCGGGCTGTCTCTGTGGCAGGGCCGTTATCCTGTGGCCTGGGAGCACTTTGGCAGGCTTTGTGCTCCAGTGGTAATGAGCGTTAGGAATGGGCAGCAGCTAGCAGAGGTCAGATCCCTGTAACAATTCACCTTCTTTCTACAAACCTATAAAAGGAAAAATAAACCACCATTTTATTCAGCAGCACAGGGCTATCACTTTGAACAGGACATATTTCTCACAAGTTGAATTTCCCACACAGAACCCTGCGCTGCTTTTAACTGCTGTCGCTCCCTCCTCTCCTTGCTCATCCATAGCCTGAAGGATTTGTTGGCAGTTTCAGGAGAAGTCCAGGCTCATGACCCCAGTACATTTATCTTTTCTATCCTGTTCACAGAAACTTGTAACAGAGGGAAGCTCTGTTCTTTCTCCAGGCTGCACTGGGAGCCCACCGGAGAGCCTCTGTAGTTATCCGTAATCCCAGAGCTTCATTAGGAGCTCATGGATGCAATGGGAGCAAAGAGAAAGATATGCCAGTGTTAAACTTAATTAAAAATCTTATCTACATAATTTCATTTTTGTGGTTGAATTCACAACGCCAGCAGGCTTCTATGTATTTGTGTGCATATTTGTGGAGGTGTATGCGTGTGCATTCAAAGTGAGTGTGTATATGTATTAATCCTGAAGAGGAAAACGGACATTGCAGAAACAGGAAACTACGAAGTTACTTGTGTCCATAGATAGAATAATATTGTGGTTAAAGGTAATAAAAAAAAGGTAGGAATCAGCTTCTCCTTTCTTTGCAGTCAAGGTCAGTGTAAAGAAGGGCCTGTGGAGTTACAGGTAGTTCACATCAAGTTCTTTCTTAAAATGGGACAGAATGTGAAACCTTTGGAGAACCAAAATGATTTTTCTGCCCACATGCAAATGAAATGACTTAAATGTTATTTCTCTGCTTCTGTTTTTCTGATCCTATAATAC
>NW_009610609.1:0-13470 GCF_000690535.1 Cariama cristata
GGGAAACTTCGTTAAATAGCAAAGCAAACACAGCGTCAAAAAAAAGTTAAAGCTGCAAGGTTAAGCCCTCAAGAGCGATGAGATGCTGTTCTTGGCCTCTGTGAATGTTGTTTGGCTAGCAGTCCTTTTCCCCAGAGCTTGTTTGTTGAATAGCTGCTTTTTAACCCTTTCCTCTCGGTCCGGCCCGTGCACGGCGGTGGGGCTGTGTTCAGGGCACCCCAACCGAACCCTCTTCTTCCCGGGGGCCTGTCGTGGGCTTTCAGGCTTGTGTGGAAACATCTGTGGATATTAATTGGTTAGTGCTCGTGAGGGCCTGGAGGTGAGGTAGCGCTTTCACCCCAGTACTGAACAACTGATGCCTGAAAACAGAGACTATGTTAATTTTTTAAATATAAAATACTCTATTATGTCTTTTTAAGTACCTGCTAATGGGAGATAGCGAGCCTGAAACTCCAGACTGAGTGTTTGCTTTGTGGGCTTTATAGCAATCTGCCCAGTTGTATTATTAATTATTTCAGTCCTGGGTAACCATGAGTTTGGCAAAGCTGATGCCGTGCATCTTAAAGCGGGTACCCAGGGTACAAATACAGTCCTCGTACGAGTACTGATGCTAGCTAACTCCCTAAGCAACGTGACCAGCGTCACACAGAAATGGTTTGGCATGTGCAAAGAGGTGTCAATGCTGTCCTGTTCCCCAATGAATGCAGTTTTGACAAGCCTGGGGTTTCCCGGCAGGTACCTCTTGGGACTTGGTAGAGCAACTACCTCCAAATGTCGGGTGTATGTTTCCTTCTGAGAATCTCTTCTCCAAAGTTGTCCTCCTCTTATTTATTTATTTACTTAAAGCCTTCTGAAGTTGGGGAACAGTTCCCCTTTTGTTTTGTAAGCATGCTGCTTACAAGCCTGTCCTTACTGTGATTGTGTAGGAAAAAAAACCCTTTTCATGAACAAAGAAATAGGCAGTCTAGTTTCATGTTAATCTTTCACATCTAACCTTTCTGAAGAGCATAGGTCTTGTTTTGGTGTACTGTAATTTCAATTTGCACTTTATGGTGAAGTTCTCCAAATGATTTAGATCCTGTGCTCTTGACTGCAGTGGGATCCCTATGCCTGTATATATCTTTAATGGACGGTATATTTCATCTTTTGTTTGTAAAACATGAATGTAGCTTTTGGACCCAAATACTTGCTGGTTGGAGCTGTAAACAATAAGTTTTAATTTTTGCTTTTCTTCTGACTCTTGCACTCTTAAATGAGAAGTGATTTCTATGAACAGGGAATGCATTTAATCTGCTATGCTGAAGTGATGGGTAGTAAAATCTGGTACCATATGCGTGCATCCTTATTGTACTATTTGAGCAAAACTTGCATGTTTCTTTGTCTTTTTTAGGAATACTGTTTTTTTACTATTCTAAGATAAATTATTTTATTGGTTGGATGAACAAGCAGCAGGGCCTTAATTAAAAAATGAACTTTGTAGAGTGAAATTTGTACAGAAAATATATTCCTTTTAAACACTGAAACTATTTAATATTTGAGCTGTAATAAACTCTGTATTTTTTGCTTGAATGCTGTGTCCTATTACAGTTAGATAAAAACAGCGGTAACCTCTGTTTCTTCACAGTATGTTTTCATAAGAGATAAAATTTATGTATTACTGGAAAATATTACAAGTAGGAAATTTATTGAGCTGTCAGTACAATAAGCATACTGAGCATAAAGTCTGAGGCTTTTGGCAATTATGGAGGAAATTAATGTAGCAGAACTCAGTGCAAGACCTTATTGAAGATTAAGGTGACAGTTATCTTAAATACCGTTGATGGCAGTCACTCTCATTTTCTCAGGGATTTCTCCCACAGCCTCGCTAGCACAGTGCCCAGGTGCTCTGGCGGGGTGGCTGCTGTGCCTCCGGCAGACAGGGGATGCTGGCTGCTGAGCCCTCATTACACCTTTGGGGTTCCCATTCAAGACGATGACAACTGCTTTTTGCTGAAGTCTCATACCTTTCTGGAGTCAGCGGTTGCATCATTTTAAGAAGCTCATCATAGAGTTTCAAGGTGAGACAGACCTTGCAGAAAAATCTCTTTTGGAGCTGTACTTTCTCTTCTACTGCTTTACAACTAGGAGGCCTTCAGTTTAAGGGTAGCTACAGCCTGGCTGCAGGTGTAACCATCTGTAACAAAGATGGAGGAAAAAGCAGATTATGTGCAGGGTTAATTTGGGGCAGATGCCTGCTTCAATCAAGATGTGCATTTATATATATACACACACATGTATTCATGGTCTGGTACCTCTGGCAATACAAAGTCAGTGTATTACAGTGTGTCAGGTACCCAGGTTATGCCTCCGTATGTCAGGTGCCTGGTATAAAACTGCTCCCTTATCCAGTGTCCTGACAATCTAACAAGGGTGTTGGGAAAATAGTAACAGGAAACTAAGCAGTGTGCAGGGGGGTGTGAACTAGTTCTCAGATCTCCCACCAAATCCATCCTTCTAGTAGCTTCAGGCAACATGTGTGTATTCTGCATCGCTCCAGAGCAAAGCAAGTGAACCAGCAATTAGGGCAGCTGCCCCAACACATTTGCAAGCCAACCTGTGTTTCAGGCTGGCCTCTTGAAAAGGTAATGTTTGCAAAGTGCTGTAATCCACTTGGATGAGATGTGGATGCACTGTAGAACAGAAAATATTAATATTATTGATTGGAAGTAATAAAGTATCTCTTTGCATTCCTACTCTTTCAGGAGACATTCCTGAGGGACTGGATGACAGGGCCCTTATTAAACTGGCAGCATGAATTTTGAGATGAGAAATTACACATTTGATTCTAGCATTTGTATAAAGAAAACAAAAATCTCTGAGAGGTCCTCAGAGATGGAAAAGGAAGGGGAGGTCACTGGTATTATTACAGATGGGCCATTCATATTAAATGAAATAAAAAAGAATGGAAGTTATCATTGCAATTCCGTCTGACATGAGTTTCCTTTAGAGAAAATGATGTGGCTTGACACAATGTAACCTGACATAATGCAATGTGATGTTATAAATGAGAGGTACCACGGGTAGTTGTAATGTATAATTTGACACGCTACCTGTGCTATGCATGAGCTGGCAGACAATGTACTGTGGTTCACAGAGTACCCAAATTGCTTTCAAATGGCAAGCTCACCACATCATGATGCACAAAAGGGAGCTAGCAGTTGTTTGGTGGTTCAGTTGTAGACTAAATAGCTGTAGGCACGCAGACATGCTTTTTTTTTTTAAGTTTTGGGCTGATGCATAGGCACAGGTGCTGAACTAAGGAGTTCATAAAATACAAACTGGCATGTGGAGAAGATCTCTGCTACTGTTACAGAGATGGAAGAAGAGCAGTGTGGCTTGTTTTCTGCCATGAGCTTGGAGAGAGCCAGGCTGGTCTGAAAACTCCAAGACTGCTCAGCTGGCTGGGATATGATGAAGTGCAAAGGTTAACTTTGAATCAGTGAGCCCAGGTCCCCACGCTCTCATAGTTCCAGCAGTCTCCAGTTCAATAAGAGCATGTTGTTGAAAGTTCATGAATTTTCTGGTAAATACTGCCTTTTGACCAGAAAAAGGATGGGAGCAGTCAGGGGTGTACTCGTACGTGCTTTTACTGCCAGCATCAGCATTACTAAGAAGGGAAACAAGTCTTTTTTATTTTTAAAAATGAGTATGAGAGAAATATCTCTATAGGTATGAGTGGGAAAGGGAAGGAGGAGAGATAAAATGTCTACATTCTGTGGGGTCCTTCCTTCTCACTTCTGGTGGAAAGAGCTCAGTTGGATCAGAGAGATGGAATGTCCAATATTCTCTTTAACGTATGAAGAATTTTCTGTCTTAAAATAGGAATTCTTTTGATATAAAGATTTTGTAGACTTACCAAGCAAGCACCAAATCAGTTAACACTTTCTCCAAAAGCAAAGAATGTTACCGATGTTATATGGACAAAATGGTTTCAACTAATGAGCAGGAAACACAGCGTAGTTGTAAGAAAGGGAAGAGGAAACGTGCAGAGATTACAAGATGAAACTGGCAGGAGAGCATCACCTGTAAGGTGCATGAAGGAGGAGTTCTGTACTGTTCAGCATTGCTAGTGCTCCAAACTGGGTCCCGTTCTGGGGGTATTGATTCCTTGGCTAGCTTAGCTTAATGTAAGACTTTGAATAGGCAGACCGTGCTCCATCATCTGGAATAACAATGGATTGGGATTGTCCAAGTAGTAGAAAAATCTGAGACAGTCCAAGTATGCTAGCATTCTCTGTGTACTTACATAGAGAGACAGCCTGGGTCCAGCTGGGTTTATTAGCTCCGATTCAGGGACGGCCCTGGTAATTTCACACCATCTCTGTCTGGTGCTCCCTGATGCCCTAGGTTTTGGGAATGGTGCTGGAGGGGAAAAAAACAAACAAACCAACCCAAAAAAACCACAAAACAAAAAAACCCAAAGCTATTTCCCATCTGTTACAGTGTTAGGTCAAATGGGCCATGAAGAAATATGGACTGAGGTGCAAAGACACTTATTCTGAGGGAGGCATTTTGGATTGTAGATGTTACTGGATTTTAGCTGACTGAGCAAAGTCTTTCATGGACCCCCTGCAGTCCTAGCAGTGTGGAACTGAGTGGCATGCACAGATTAATTAGCACACAGGCTCTGTGGTATGAGTGGGGCTTGTGGTCTTGGGTACAGTGCAGGGGCATTGCACACCACTGTTCAGAAGTGATCGTTCTTGGCTTAAAGCAAGAGAGCACTCTGAAGTTAGAAATGCCTTTTCTGAAAGGAATTTGGGGTACTTGCGTACCTGTGATGTCTGCACTGTCAGGCAAAAACCTGTTCACGGTTGGCATCTAGCTTTTTGAGTAATCCTGCTGTGAAGTGGTCCTGTTGAGCCTTTCTCAGTCATCCTCTAACAGCAGGCGCAAATGTATGGGGCAGGTGTGCGGTGTCCTCTGTGGGCTTCATCCCCTCCAGCAGCTGGGGAGCAACACACGGGGTACCCCCAGGTTCACACTCCTGGATTTCCTTCCCAAATGCTAGGAAGGTGAATGACATGAACCTTTTGATTTTTCTCTTGGTACGTGATCAGAACAAGGTAGGACATTCCTAGCAGCCCCATGCTGGGAGCTGAGTCCTGCTTTGCAGATGTAGTCATAGAGGGATTTCTGAGCTGGCCACAGTCTTTGCATCACTGGATCTTTCTTCAGCTCGTCTAGCCCACAAGGGCCTCAGATTGCTGTGCCAGTATCCATGCAGGGTTTCTATGCTGGGTTACATAAGAGCTAATTATTATATTGTTACACAAAGTACATAAGTGAATTTTTTTTGCTGCCTCTGTGCAAAGCGTTTAAGAAAAATATCCACAAATATCTCCCTCTGCTTGCCTTTTCAGAAATGCATCTGGATATTCTGTAAATGTGGTTTGATTCACATGCACATTTTTCTGATTCTCTGGAGAGTAAGTGCATTGTTTTAAAAGTTGTAATTATGAAGCTGCATTACTAAATAAAACAATAATTATTTCAACACAAATATTTTCAAAGCCAAGAAGCATAAAAGCAATTAGAATATTCTTTTTCTCACTGCCTTGTCCAGTGCCGAGTGACTGGATTTCTGCCCATCCTGTGATGATATGCATTCATCGCGCATACCACAGCAGAGGCTCCTCTGCAGGCAGAGGTATGGCAAACTAGAAACAATCTGTGACGAAATTTTTGATGGGTGCAAACTGTCACAGTTCTGTGGGTTTAGCCAATTTACACCCTCAGGTTTTTTTGCCCTGGTTTCATGAAAATAATTGGATCTGAGACGGATAATCTTCAACACCCTTCTCCCTCTCGCCCTGTTTTTTAGCTCTGGGGAGACTAGGCATGATGTGTTTCATTTCTGAAGCAAATGGCTGAAGCTCTGTTTTCTAACTCAGTGGTTGCTTAAGCTACACTTGGCATAGCACCTTCCATTGCTTCCACTTTGATCCAGTCTCTTTCTTGCTTCTGACTCCGTTAACTTTTGGCAAAACCAGAAACGAGTCGGCTCTGGTGCATTTGCCCAACTGGCTGCTATGTTGTAGAGCCACTGCTGTGCAGGAGAGGCCACACGTACAGGCACAGTTCCTGCGGAGCGGAGCACTTTGCCAACGGTCTGTCAGAGGATCTGGACAGAAATTGGCCACAGCGTGGAGAAAAAAAAATCATGGCAGAGTCAGAAAAGCCTTTGTTTTGAAACAGAAAGCCTGGTTGTGTGCCAGAGTGGGCTCTGTTAGCTCCTATGGAGGAGGAAAAGCAGATAAAGGGCAGGTGTGTTTTGAAAAAAAATAAAGAAAACAAACAACAAATCCACAAACACAGAAACCTACTAAAAGTCAAACAACAACAACCAAAGTGCTTTCTGTAAGCTTAGTGATACCTGTTGAACATCTGTGCAGGCTAAAGACAGCTCTGGGTCATCTCTCCATGTGCCTATTCTTTTAAGATGCTCCAGCTGCTGCTCTTGAGTTTGAGAAAAAGATATGCATCTGTGTGGTGGTGGCTTTTTTTAGACTTGACCTTGAATTCACTGTCTGAGTTTTGAACTTTGTAAAGCTCCCTAGCTGTTGATACTCCTGGCCCAAGAAAGCTGCCTGGGAAGTGTATCTTCTCAGCCAGCACAGGACATGCTGGAGTTTGGGTTGGGCTGGGTACCTGCAGTGCTCCTCGGACCAGCTGGGCTGGGACCCTGCCTCTATTTCCACTGAAACTCCTCTTCCTCCAAAGCTCTAAGACAAAGGTCCTTGGGGTATGTGGGCATCCTCACCTCCTGGTAACACCAGCAAAACCAGTAAGACAAAGGGTAAATGCACTCAGTACTGGAACTGTGGGGAGATGTACAAACATCACTTGTGAAATCAGGTCAAAAGCGGGAAATGGTTTTGATGAGGAGAAAAAATGTACATATTAGAAATATTAAAATGATTCATTTTATAAAGCTGAATTAATTTCCCTGTTAGTGGTTGGGTTTTTTTAAAGTCTTTTAAAGATTTTTGTTTCAAAATAACTTTAGGGGTTTTTTAAATAAATTGACCTGGGTAAAATGTGGATAAAAGTGATAAGCAAAACAGTGATATAACCCCCAAACAAAACAAAACTTTCACATCTATGGTAACTTTTCACTTTGACTGCAAATGGATGTTTTCCATGTCACTCAACATCCTTTCCCCTGCCTTACTGTACAATTTCAAATACAAATCATACATAGCAAAACTGAAACAATATTTTTTCTGCACACTTTCTGTTTTGCCAAATCAGTTCTTGCTCAGCCGTACTCCATGATGTCTGCTGTGCTGCTGCTCCGGGCTGGGGCAGTGCTGTTGTCTGTCGCTGTCACCTAGCAGGACACACAACCTCTGTTGAATACTGTGACTCCATCCTCTTCCCTCGCTGCAGGAAAACTCAGAACTCCCGCATTAAATCTCTCGAGATCTTTTACTGGCTGTTTTTCATGTAAGGGAAAATGTGAAAGAAGGTTTAGCAGATACTTTTGAGAACTCTTGGAGGGCAGAAGATGCTGGTTTTATTCCTCTGACTATAGAGGGGAGGAGAATATAGTTTTTATGCCTCTAAAGTTTAAGAAAAAAAAATACTCTAGATGAAAACTTTTTGCAAGTGAGGGGAGGTTCTTAAAAAAAAAAAAAAGGCAAAGAGAATGCCCTCTCATTTTAATTTCTGCTGCTGTGGGTTGTGTGTGACAGAAGACTGCTTGACAGAAAATCATCCAATTTTTCATGGACAGTGAGCACCTACAGTGATGGAGCTTGGGTAGATCTCCACTTGTTTGCCATGATGGCAAATCAGGACCTAGTTATTTAGAACCAGAATCATCTGGAATTGAAAGCAGCCTGAAAAGGTTGGCCTTTGAGTTGTATGCCAGGTACAGAACCAATGCAGCACTTGCATTAGAACTACCATGTGGCCAGCACGTTGAGGTTTTTTTTAACTCTTGCAGTGTAAAATGTTAAGAGAAGGGACAAGAGTTGACACAAAGTCATTATCCCATTCTGTGAAGGAGGTAGCAACTGCTTTTTACTCTCCAACAGGAAACCATGAGAAAAATGAGCAGAGTACCAAAGTGAAAATTTTTACAATGTTATTTTTCTGTATGCTAATTTGATACCAAAAATGTCAACATCAGGACCTGTTAACAGTAAGTTTTAGAAGCCTTAAAACAAGACAGTTAAGGAAAGCTGAACTTTTGTCTTACGCTGTCCTTGACTTTGATACATTGTAGGAGAGAAGTAATACTGTGTTTTGTAGTCATGAAAGTAGTTGTGTATATTGTTCTTCAGATAGACTAAACAACATCAGTGCAATTAAACCAGTTATCCTTTTTAAAAGTGCAGGCTGATGTTATCTGTTGTAACTTGTATATTCTGACAGAGAAGCAAAAGATGCTGAAAGCTTACTCTTTGTCTTATGGTTACCTGTAAAGCTTCTTTGTTTTAGATATTACTAGTATGCACTTTATGGTGTTCCCAGCCCTACTCTGCAAAATGCTGTACAGTCTTAAAACAAAAAGATGTTCCTTGCCCCAGATACCTTTTTATATGTATATTACTTGCATACTGCACCATTTTCTCCTAGTAACTCACTGAAATGGAGAGCGGGATTCAGCTCCCATGGAAGTGAACAGCTAGATTGACTCCTGAGCACTTACCGTCAGTGGTCTGGTGAGAAGTCAGCTGGGGAAGAGGGATGGCTGCAGAGGTTCAGCTGCTTCTTCAATGAACAGAGAAGCTTGGTCATATCTGCAGGGGTCAGCAGCAGGGGGGAGGCAAGGATTCTGCTGTACTGTAGCAATTGCCTTTTCATGTGTGGGTGTAAAGGGCACAAGATAGAAAGAATGCAGAAATATTCAGCTTATGTTAAAAAGCTCACAGCAAGGGTTTGTTTCAGTCAAGCCAGCTATAAAGTCAGAGTGCTTCTGGAAAAAAAAATCCTCAAATGGTGTGAAAACATACTGAAAAAGCTCATGTTAATGGAAGAGAATTTCTTGTGGTTTTTTTTCTTCCAGTGAAAATGAATATGCTTAAAAAACTTTAATCCTTGCTTATGATGCAAAAATATGCAAAGTCTCTCCTATTAAGTATTTGTGAACACTGACATTGAAACAAATGGAAAAATATTTGCTAGTGTATTGTATTTTGTATCTGATCAAAGGGCATAACCCTATGAGAACTTGAGTAATGGCTGTTGTGACTGTTGCCTACTTGCTGTTGTCCCTGAAGCAGAGCTGCTGTAACATGGGCTCTCCCAATCCACTTCCATGCAAGGTCCTCTGGCTGGGTGAAAACGTTGCTGGGTGGTGTATGAGGAGCGATGGTGTGATTGACTGAGGCACAGCTGTAATGGCAGTAGCCAACTGGCACATGGGCACATCAGCTGTTTCCAAAGTCCACGCATGACTATGCCCTGTTTAGTATCAGTGACATCAAACTGAACCTCAAATAAATGTACATGTAGTCTTTCTACCTGAGGCTTTCTGAACGTTTTCTAAAGGCAGATATTGTTCTTTCTCTTCCGGTGTTTTAAGGGAAATATAGAGAGGTTAAGTGACGTACACAAGGTTATTTAAGTCTGGAAGCTAGGAAGAGAATTTAGTTATTTCACTAAATCTACTTCTTAGATAAAACTCTCTCATCTACCAAAACTGATTTTTGCATAAAACATGAACCAAGAAAGGCATTATTATTTTTGTCTGAAAGTAATGCATTCATATTTAGTGAGGGGGAAATATCAAAATCTGTCTTTTCCAGCTATTTGACTGGCAGGCTTCTGCTGTGCTTTTAAGAAGTTTTATAACATTGATGTTTGAAGTAGTGTGGATGTGTGTGTATACATATATATATGTGTATACATGGCTTTCTGCAGATTTTCTGCACATGCAGGTACTTGAGAAATCAAACAATTGAAATGCTAAAATACTGATGCTTAAATAATGCTGAGGGGTCGCTACCACTGCCCAGGGAATATAATGTAATTGAAGGTTAAATTGTTACAATTGGTATATATTATCATAAGAGTTCTTTCTTTCTTAAACTTATTATTGTTGAGATAATCAGACCTTCTGCATTGCAGTGGTGGCTGTTGCCTCATGATTTTGTGGTTTTGCTTCAAGTTGGCAAGGAAACTCCGAGACCAGGACCCTAAGTTAACTACAAATACCAAAACCGCAGTCATGACACTGGAGGGAACACAAAGAAGATGGAGGCAGTTTTTATCCTGAGTCTTTTAGTTCCCCAGTAACACTTTTCTAAAAACCCTGGATCCTGGAGATTTGTAATTGTGACAACCTCAGCTTTAAGAACAGTAACAAAAGAGCTTCTACCCTCAAAGCTATAGAAAAAAACTTCAGTGGTGCAAATGCCAATGAATTTAAGAATCAGGAGGTGAATGAAAGGAGTCCTGGTTTTGTGTGGTAGAAGAATATGATTCTTAATACCAATACTGGGATTGGCACTGGAAATACTTTCTTGGGATATGCTACTGATCCAGCGTAAGCAATAGATGTTTTGGAAGGGCTTGTGGCAGGGTGAGCAACATCTCTCATGTAAGAGAACAGCAACAACATTAAAGGTCCTGGGAGAAACTATACTGCAAACATTGGTAGGTGAAACTTGTTGCCTAAAACCTGTAAATGAAGAGTCCTCCTTACATGATCATACTAGTTCACTTAGTGCTAAAGCAAGATCTCAGCGGCTGGTATACGTATGTCTAAATATTTCAAGAAAGATGATGAGGATTGATTTCTCAATTTTGTTTTGCAGAAAGAAAAGCTCTTGTACTCTTAAGAATTATTATTTTCAGCTTGGCTTTTAATGGGTGACATGCAATAGGCACACAAAATCCCAAAGCCCGCCAGGGTCAGGGGTTAAGCTGAATGACCAGAGTATTGTCTCTATATCATGACTTCAGTTCAAGTAAACATTCAGTCTCTTGAAATAAAGGTGACAGGAAGGGGAGAGCACAGTCTCCCTAGAGATCAGGACCTGGCCAGGTATGATAAAGGGGACTGTCAACTTTTTGCAGCCTATTTCTCTCTACCATCTTGCTGCCTGAAGAGTGATGCATGTTTTTTTTCTGCAGGGTCTTTCTAGAGCAGTGAGCCCATCTTGCCTGGTGCCTGCTGGCTGATGACTGCTGCACCTGCGTTTCCTTAAATTAGTCACAGATTGGCTGGCAGTGGTCTAATGGCACCCAGTTGGCAAGAAATAGCTTAGGGACTCATTCTCTGTCCCAGGAATAAACTGGGATTATTGAACTATTATTCCCCCTGCCCCCAGGTGATCACTTTCTTCATGGGCAGCAGGAGAAAAGATGAAACAAGCTAAACTGGATTAAGGGATTTCCTCTTATTCCCAGCTCTTATTTTCATTTGTTCTTGTTGTTTCCCCCCCTGTAGTGCCACAGAACTGCAGCTATGCTTTACCTTGCAGTTAACCTTTGAAAGAGAAATACAGGAATGTGAGTCCTTTCTGCTGCTCTGAGGGGAGACTGAAAACACAAGGTTATAGAAAGTACAGGGAAATTAAGATGTTAAGGGCTATTGCTTATGGAGGAGTTTGCCTTGTACAGGATGCACAGCTACGAGTGAGGCATGTATGGACTCATTTTGCAGTGTGCCAGAATGGCACCTGCATTACAAACCTCGGCCCCACTGTCTAAAACCAGTATGCTGGATGAGGAGCTGCTTGAGAGGAAGACAGCAACAAAACGCATGTAAGGAAGTACCTCTGTCTGCCTTTCTTTTAAAATGTGACAAATGTGGGGTAGGTGCTGGCCACTGTTGCCTGTACATACAATTTGGGTATTTTGTTCAGGGTGTGAAAGATGTTCATTTGATTTTCTTCCATGTCTGAGAAAGCTGAAAAGTCACCTGTCTTGCTGAGAATGGCACTCCAGTTCTTTCCTTTCAACCCTCTGGGTTCAGTTTTGTTTGTTTGTTTTTTTAAGGGCAGGGCTTGCAATGAGAAGAGATCAATGAGACCAAATAGAACAAAGGGAGGAGGTACCCTATCTCTGAATAGTCAGGATATTTACCTGGAAATTCTGGTATTCTGCTCCCTCAAAAGATTAACTGTTTTATCTTATGATTGGTTTGAATGAAATGCAAGCTTGACATTTCATGGTGTAGTGCAGTTAGTCAAGGGAGAGCTGGAGCAGGGTCCTTTGTTTGTCCAGACTTGCAATTTTGATGGAATGTATCTGTTCTCCACCTAAGTCTTGCTTTAGAACCATAAACCCTATTCTGAGCCTGGCCTCAGATATTTTTTTTCTAGACTAGAATGAGATACATTTGATAGGGAACTCGCATGTGTATGTCATTTTACATGTAAAAATGGGAAAGCTGCATTTTTAGCCTTTTCAAAAGAGAATATTTCTCCATTCCTGGAGGCTGTGAAAAAGCAGTTTGGGATGCTGAGGTCTGCATAGAATTTTCTGCAAATAGGTGAACCCAGCTTGCTTGGAGGCAATATCCATCTCTTTGGGGGAACAAAAGGGAAGGAAAAGGGACCCCTATTTATCCTGCTGTCAAATAGTAAAACACAAGTCAGGAGGAAGTGCCTGCGGTCATCATCTGTGGAAAAAGTGGCCACTGAAATTGCTGCCATAGTGTGGTCCCCAAGGTGTGTCTAGGTATCTAGTTTAAAGCTAGTTCAACATGTCTGGTGGCTGGCAGTCCCCATGCACACAAAACTGAGCTGTGGGACTTGTGTTCCTAAATCATTCCTGTGCTTTGGGGAACCTTGTCCTGTGCATCCTTTTTCAGGCACTTAAATGTACTTTTTTGTGTATGTGAAAGACAATGGTTAGTCATTCTCTTAAACTATTAATTTCTTTACTCCTTTTTCTTTTTGAAAAGTCTTGAAAAGTCCATACAGGCCTCTGCAAAATCAAATTGTTAGCTGTTTTCTGTGATAGAGCATACAAGAAATCAGTGGCCAGGTTCTTCCTGATTTAAGCAATTCCCAGTGGAGTCTGAGGGGTTTGTGATATTGTTCTGTGGGGCAGAATTAGGTCCGAGCTGTGACTAGATTTCAGGTTTCCAGCCTTCCAAGGGTACCTAATGAAATGGCAGTGAACAAAGTATTTTAAAATTCAAGATGAGTCTGTTCTCTTAAGAGTGCTCTATTAAGGAAAATTATTCTCAATGCACATGGCAGGGTGGAGTGCTGCAAATTATGGTCTTCCACTGTGGAAATTAAATAGCAAAACAAAAGGAACTAACAGACTTCACTGTCTCAAAGCTTAGCGTTTCTCATCTACCCTGCCACCTCCATTAGATGCAGCAATTAAAAAGTGGGCCATGAAACTGTTCAGACACAGAAAACTAAATGAAGATGTCACTTCAGGGGTCTGTCATATCTAACTGAAAAAGAGAACCGAAGGTGACCATTTGATATTTGGCTACAGAACAGTCCCAAGGTT
>NW_009610609.1:13512-13960 GCF_000690535.1 Cariama cristata
GTGTGTGTCAGCTTCCTGGGACAAAGTATTTCACTTTCTGTGCACCTTCCCTGTGTGTTTAACCCCTTCCCTGCTGTGTAGCCAAGCATTTCCCACACAACTGCAGTGCAGGTTCTCGGCTCTCTCTTTCTGTAGCCTGATCGGCATGGACAAGGGCTGATGGGACGCTGGGCACTGACAAAAACTTGTGGCTTTAATCACCAGACTCTGACAGTATTCACTCAAAGAGAAAAGGATTTCTGTGAGTCACCACCACTATTTTCTTTTATAGCTGAAATGAAGGAGAACACAGGGATTTCTTCTTTGTTCCACCTGGCTCCTCTGATGCTGGGCTGTGGGGTCTGCAGAATATTTGGACTGCAAAGCGTATTTGTGTTGGCAAGTGCTGCAGAGAAAGCCTTCCTTCTCAGGACCTGGGACAGGCTTGGGCTCAGTGAGTGTGCTCCAG